>NW_015170903.1:873960-988523 GCF_001447785.1 Gekko japonicus | reverse complement strand
AGCCCCGGTGGCCACCCAGCACCAAGTGTGTGGAGCGAGCAATCACTATCCCATCAGCCCCGCATTTTCTCCGGCAAAAAACCTTCAACAGCCGCCGTGCGCAGCAGCTCGCAGCCCATTCTCCCCTAGGGGCCCCGTAGCCAGCCAACACCAGCGATCTTCGCGCCTGATCCCAAGCGACTCCGCTGCTATCCCTTGCTGCCAGACATATAGCCTCTCCGCTGAGCTCCGCTGTGCGCCCCCTGGCCTCAGAAGGCTCGAAAAAGGGGAGTCACGACCGGAGCTCTGCCTTTGCCGACGAACGCGCGGGACTGCTGAGAAGGAGAGGCGGGGCTGGGCTTTAAGCCTACACTGCCCCACCCCCTCTCAAGTCTCGTGTGCGGTGCTTTTGGCGCCAACGCCGTCTGTCTCTTCCTGCTGGGAGGCAAAGGCGCCTCCCCAGCCCAACGGCCGGAACGGCCGTGGGCTGTTTGAAGCGTGTTTCTGTTTTATCCTTGAAAATTAATAAAAAGAGCTATAAAAAGAGATTCTGTTTGGCATTACATTTGTAGGGTTTTTGTGATCTCCTTATAGATCTAATCTTCTCCAGCCCTGAAATATCATGTCACACCCCACAAGAGGACTTTCTGTAGACTAAACAGGAAGCATGCCACCTGTGAGAGCACCACAACAGTAGGAGAAAACTCATAAGTTACTTTCCCATTTCTTCATTCACACTGTAATAGGACAGGTCAACAATAGTGCTTATTTATTTATTTATTCAACATATCCCACCCTCACTGCCAAGGCAGGCTCAGGGCAGCTTACACAAAAGTTTAAAACACATAAAAGCAGCACAAATATAAAACATCACAGTTAACAATTATATACAATCATAAAGTGCTAAGGTGCTAGAGCAAACTTAATGGTAGTAATAAAATTTTAATAGTGGTCACAGCTTTCATTGACTGTTTCCTTCCCTCTCCTATCAACTCAGTACTCTCTGGCAATTATGCTAATCTCCCTTCAGGACAGTAGATAGTTGTCCCATGACCACTGTGCTCTTCACAGTACAGGAAATATAAAGAGCTCCAGCCAAAGCCATAAGGCCTTTAATTGTACTGACCAGCCTCCAAATATAAATTAAAATACCCATCACATTTCTTATCCAGAGATGTTTAGCTGGGTCACTACCTTTAGCTCTTGGTTCATGTTCAAGGGGCTCTAGGTAAATACTGCCTTAGAGGGGAAAATGGGATATATGGAGCCTTCATAATGATCTGTTTATTTACAAATATACAGTGTAGGAAACCAAGTACAGAGACGGGCAGTTACAAAGTAGGATCTTACTATTACCCTAAAATGCTCTTCACAGCCTTAAACTCATTTGTCCTTTATCGAACTTACTGCATACACTCTATAAGGCTCATGATGGATAAGCCAACTTTAACCCTTTGCCATCACCTGCAGGAATTGTGTCAGCAAATAACATCTCAACAGGCTGTGGTGATCTACTTCATTCACTGCTTAACATTAGTGTCCATTTTCCCTATGAAATACTTGACTACTAAGAGTAGTTTTCGTATCACACATCAGCATGGCTCAAAGCCCCATGTTAATTAAATGAAGGCCACAGAATTTAAAAATTGTCTGTATCCCTGCCATTTTTTTTTGCCTCACATTTATTTACTTGAGCTTTTTTATCTCATGTTTCTTGCTTTAAACAGCAAGTCAAGACAGGTTTCAAAGCCAATAGTTTCCTCAAATGTTGGTTTTGTAAGTTTTAAGCATGAGACTTCACTGGTCTCCTTAAAAGCTGCTCAAGACCAAAATGTTGGTCAACGTATGGTCCAGACCTAGTTCCAAAGATTCTTTTCTGTACAGGTACCTAAAACCATTGGCTATATTGTGTTGTTATGGCTAGATACGAGTCCAATAGCACCTTAGAGACCAAGAATTGGGGGGTATAAGCTTTCTAGAGTCAAAGTTTCTTTTGTCAGATATACAAAGGGAGGTTTGACTCCCAAAAGGTTATACGCTAAAAATCTTCTTGTTCTCTAAGGTGCTACTGAACTACCCTCTGAAACTGTCATATTGTTGTTACACAACTCTAGTTGGACTATCAGATGCTTCATAGCAATTGCTAATTGCTTGAGTACCTTCAAAGCAGAAGGTGCAAACTTGCCCAAAGCCTGACAAATCAGTTATTGACAGTGTTTCCAATATATGCTTTATATCACTATTTGTGGTTTTACAACAAAGCCCTTCTGCAAGGCACTGAACAGCACAGGGCTAAATATACGTGCAGTCCTCAAAAAGCCATTTCATATATGAGATGAGCATCATGGCTTCTGCTGAAAAATGCTATTGCATGGTTCTGAAAATATTGTTTTAATGTCTTACTCAATGGATTAGTCTAAGCACACAAAGCTTCTCTAACAGAGCTGTATTTTGCTAATGCAAATACAAAAGAACCCTAAGTACTCTTCTCTGAGTTGTTCTTTCCACATAACAGTTGTCTCTTTTGTATCACTGTACTGTAATCAGACACAATTGAGGATGTGTCCATAATACACGTGAGGCTCATCTTTTACCACGCTGTATTGGGAATAGAATTGGTTTTACTGAGCACATATGTCATCCAATCCCACACAATTTGTGGCTCACTAAATCAAATGTAGGAGCTGCGGTGGCTCAAGTGGTTAAGACGCTGAACTGCAGGCTGTGGAAGGTCGGTAGTTCAGCAGTTCAAGACCCGGGTGCCGCATGACGGGGTGAGCTCCCGTCTCTAGTTCCAGCCCCTGCCAACCTAGCAGTTTGAAAGCAAGAAATTGCAAGTAGACAAATAGGTACCACTTCAGTGGGAAGGTAACAGCATTTCGTGCACCTTGGTGTTTAGTCATGCCAGCCACATGACCACGGAAAGGTCTTTGGACAGCGCTGGCTCTTCGGCTTTGAAACGGAGATGAGCACCGCAACCCTAGAGTCGGATTCGACTGGCTTTCGAGCAAGGGAACCTTTACCTTTACTAAATCAAATGTAAACCATCAACTGTGAATTCTGGCCAGCTATGTGCTTTAACATAGGTATGGGCATGAACCAGCTGCTCAAGTAAAGTTCATTACAAATTTTGACCGGTTCATGGTTTATGAACCAATGTTTGCAAACTGAAGAACTGCCATGAACATTCACAATTTTTGATGGAGTTCATGGTAGTTTGTGGCAGTTGGTGAAGAGCAGAAAGCAGGCATTTAAATCCCTGCTTTCTGCTCTTCACAAAAAAACAGCTGAGTGGCAGGGAACTTCCTGCCGTTCAGCTATTTGGTTTAAATGGCTGAGAGCCACTTAATCTACTGCAGGGAGCAGAAATCAGGGGGTGAAATTAAAATCAGGGGGGCCATTTAAAACCTTGCTTTCTGCTCCCTACAGCTTTTTGCAGGGAGCAGAAAGCAGTGGTTTAAATGGCTCTCAGCCATTTAATCCGAACAGCTGAATGGTGGGGTGCTCCTTGCCACTCAGCTACTTGTTTTAAATAGTGCCCTGCTTTCTGCACCCTGAGGTTTTCCACAGGGAGCAGAAAGCAGGGGTTAAATGTCTCCAAGCTATTTAAACCAAACAGCTGAGTGATGGGGAACTCCCAATCAATGCTCCCTCTAAACTATGGAGTCCCGTAAGCAAAAATTCTACTTTGTGAGCTACTGGCATTAAAGTTGTGAGTGAGTGATTTGACTACTGCATAAATTAGTTTGCTCTGGAGCCATTCTTCCTGAGCTAAGACAAAAAGGTGTGAGACGGAGGCTAAAAAACTATGAGCTAGCTCACACTGACAGCTTAGAGGGAACATTACTCCCAACCACTCAGTTCTTGTGTTCAAATGATTTGGAGGCATTTGAACCCCTGCTTTCTGCTTTGTGCGAAAAGTAGCAGGGAACAGAAAGCAGAGGTTTAAACTTTAAATGGCTTACGAACCTCATAGGTTTGTATTGGTTCATTGTTCGGTTTGTGATTCTACCATGAACCACAAACTGAAATGAAGAACAAAAATGCAGTTTGTCCCCTTCCCTGCTAAAAAAATCCTGATCCAGTAATCTCAGGCAGGCAACCCCCCCCCCCGAGATTTACCAAGCCTCTCATTGGTAACTACACATGCTTGGTGAGTCGTATTCAGCTTTAAGAAGAAGAAGAAGAGGTTGGATTCATACCCCGCCTTTCACTACCAAAGGAGTCTCAGACTGGCTTACAAACTCCTTTCCCTTCCCCTCCCCACAACAGACACCCTATGAGGTAGGTGGAGCTGAGAGAGCTCTGACAGAAACTGCTCTTTTTCAAGAACAGCTGTGCCAGAACTATGGCTTGCCCAAGGTCATCCAGCAGGTGCAAGTGGAGGAGTGGGGAATCAAACCCGGTTCTCCCAGATTAGAGTCTGTGCACTTAACCACTACACCAAACATGCTGTACAGGTGTGGTGTATGTGGGTGAAGACTCATGACTGACTGATCATGCCCTGTTGTGTGGTTTCGGGTGGACCTGACGTGTAGGGTCACCACTTTGGTCTGCTCTGCCCCTGCTCTACTTAGCTGGGCTGTAATGTTTTCCTCACCCTCACTGAGTTCCCACTCTCCCTCCCCCCCACCCTTTTGTCTCAGTTGTTACGGGTTTGCGTTTTGGTTTATTGCTCTTGGTTTCTGCATCTTCGTCACAGCTTGGTTAGTGGTTTGGGCACTGGGATGGATCCATTTGGGGTGGAGTTGGTGCCTGAGAGCCCAACTCCCCCATTTCAGGGACTCCCTTCAGGGGTCTTGGGGGTGGAGTCATTCAGGGACATGCCCAGCTCAGTGGCTGGCAGCTAGCTTTCACCACCAAGTGGCAAGGGAACCAGACAGTAACTTGCACCCATATGGAATCCCAGGGCTTGCCACTCCATGGTTCCCCCACACACAGGTGGTCTGAGGGGGCAGGGCATATCAGGCAGCATGTGGGTCACCCAGTAATGGCTCCATCCCCATGCTGCACCATGCTCCTGCAGCTGTATTCAATAAAGCTGCGGCCTAATTTTTACCAATCTGGTTGTGTTGTGGTCCTTCCCTTGCATTCACCCCTTCTTTGGCTCCGGGTCTGCAATACTGCCAGTTACCCTGGTTTAATCAGTGAAAATTATGGCTGAAATGTTATGAATGGAAGCAATTTTGCTAGCATTGGGGAAGCTGTTCTGTACATGCATGGCTTGTTGTACTGTTTTAAATAGCCCTGGGGAAGAAAATATGAGGGTTAAAGTGGAAACAATGTTGGGGGAGAAATGAGATGAAGGCAGAAGAGGTGAAGGAGGAAAGAGCTGATGTTCAATTCAGGACTTTGCTGCCATGCCCACAAACCAACCCCCTAAGGCAATTGTCTTGGAGGCCTCTTGGTAGAGCTGACCTTGACCATCCTTTGGTAACACACAGTAAAAGGAGAACATTAAACACATTCTAGGATGCCTTCTCAACTCAAGGTTACTAGTAATAATGCCCAGCAGATATCACCAGTTCCAATCATGATCTGAGAGTGCACGTAATCATATCAAAGAATACTCTCCAATTCTCGGGGGCTTCCTGGGCAGGTAGAGTGATGTATAAAGCATTTCCTGAAGAAGGGAAGTTTGAAAAGAAAATGAACTCCAGGCAAATCACTGTGAATCACTGCAAAGGCCTGTGACATTTCCCCTTTAGTCAACTATTTTTTAATACTCCTCTTTGCTTAGAACTATTTCTTTTTTTCAGCCTTCCCATTTCCAGTTACCAAGCTGGGCTTTCAAGTTCTTGCATCAAATCAGAACACCCACTATAGTGCTCAAAGAATTTATACTTCTGAAACCTTTGTAAATGTTCAAAGAAAGTGGTTCCTTTTAACAAAAGCATTGTTATTATATATACAATTAATACTATCAAGGTCCAGAGTTGGAAAGGCTCTTATAGGCCGTCTAGTCCAACACTTTGTTCAGTGTATATATTTTTTTAAAGAGGTATATAAATATCCTTCTAGGGAAAAGGACAATGATCAATTATTTTAACTCTGTTGCCAATATTATCTACAATTTTGACCAATTATTTGGAAACTGTAACACAATTACTCTTAATATGACTGTCTGAGAAACAGACTCCTTAAGGAAGCTAACACGGGGCAAGGCAAGGATGTAATTAAAACATACATTAAGGGAGCCATTGCAATTATGAATAGAGAGGATTAGTGGAAAAATGTAAGGCAATTAAATGATGAAATCTCTTATCAGCCACTTGCTGCTGATTCAAAGTAAGATTGATGTCATTTTGGAAATGGGATTAAATGCTGTTCACAGGCAGACAAAAAGCAGTTCTCATTTCAGAATAATTAATGCAACTGCCTATATTAATGAATGTACTTAATAGAACATAAACCAATATTTATATATCCAAGCATTATTACACAGTTAACATAGGTAACAAAGGATTAAAAGGAAAGTGAGCAATCTTATTTGCAGAAAATCACAAAGACACCTGAACACTTGAAATAGCCTGCAGGTATAGAGACATGAAATGAGATCCAATATGTTCAGCTTTTCCTAGTCATATTGGTGCACATTTCTAGTTTAATAAAGTCTGACAATTCATGCCTTAATTCCAGGGCTTTCATTTTCTACAACAGGTATGCAAGACTTCATTTTAATAAATCTTACCACAAAAATGTTTTGTTCTGTCACTATTATCCCAATTCTCCATTTTAGACAGAACAAAGCCAAAACGTAAGTGTGCAAGAGTGTGATTTTTCTGCAAATATTAAAATGTGCCTCAACTTTTGGGTCTTCTTCAGGGATTTCTGTGAAAGGGAATGGGAGTGTTTGCCTGTTCTGAAAATGTTACACTAAATAAACTTTGTTCTCATTAATATATTGTTCCTTATTGAGTAGAATCACCCAGGTAATTAGTTGAAAAAGCTTTGTATTCACTGTAAAGCAGCTTTGTCTGATGCTCCAATGCTTTGGACATTTCTAGCTCTATGACATCATCACATTTATTATGATTCCCAGATTGGCTGGAATCACATTAGGAAAGAGGTGAAAAGTCCTTAGTATTAGGTCATTTTTGGAAGTTCAGTTTGCAAGATAGGTTTCAAATATCACTTCCACATTTTACCTTAATACAAATTTTAAAACAATGAAACAGCAATGCACTGCATAATCAATTAATGCCAGTGAAAATGTGACACATCACTATTTTTAGCAATGTGAAGGAGAGCAGGACCAAGCATGCTGTCTCCTGCCCTCTGTGTGCCTTGACTGAGATGTAGCCCCTTATCTGGAACCTCTGGAAACCTATGTACATACCTCCTGTACATGTGTAGATGGTGTGCCAGTGTTTTCAGGGAATGTATGAATGTACCTAGGAGGAGGTGAGGCCAGCAAGATCAGTTGTGAGTAGAATGTGGGGCCAGCATGCTTGCTCCCACTGTTCAAACTGGCTTGTATTGTCCTGAACACCAACATACTACGCACACAGGCCTAATATAACAATATAAAAACTATTCTTTTATTAAAACCATAACCGTAACTTCTCCCTGATTCTCTCTCCTCCTATGCTTATTATCTGACCTCACCTGGTTTGCTCCGGGCTTTTACTCTTGCTAGAATGAATGCCCATTCAACGGTGATTATGAGAGATGGTTTTTTGCATCTTCCCTACTCTGATAGAATTTGCTCTTAGTCTGTTGGTAAAACCGATACAATCTCACATATTTTATTGGAATGCCCTCTATATTCTAATCTAAGATGCCATTTTATTCTACTGTGGCTGTTGAATTTCAATTATTTTAATTCAAGCAGGATGGTACCCTTCCTACTGTTAGATCAAAATCCTACTATAACCTTGGATGTTGCAAAATTGTTTTATTCCTTTTGTCTTTTGGGAAATAAATAGAGACTATAAATGAAATTTCAGATTATTATACTTCTCAAGGCATTGATTCATAGAGCTTTTATTGGACAAAGGAAAGGAAAGGAAAACCATAATCCTTTGGGGGGGGGAGGTAAACAGGCATCTCTTGAAACCATCCAGGTAGATATGTGACCTTTCCATTAGAAACTGTCAGAATCTAGGGTCAATCTAAGCTGAATTCCAGGGTCAGAGTCAAAGTTCAGCCCAAAGTACAGTTACCGAGAGAGTAGAGTCCAGTTCAAGAACATTATACAGGAAGCAAGGTCCAACAGTCCAAGGCCATTCATGAATGCAGGGAGGAAGATTCCAGAGTCAGAGTCAAGAGGCAGTCCAACGGCCACAGAAACAGAGCAGAGTTCAGAGCTGTGGTCACTGAGTCAAGAGGTTGGCGATTTGTTGCTTCCACATCAAGCAGTCTACCTTGCCTGGCTTTTATAGGCCTGTGTTGGAAGATCTTACTTGCAGCTAGCTGCTTGGGAGTAACCCTTCAGCTACTCATTATCAGCACACAGCTGGCATCAGAACAGGAGATTTCCGCTTTGTCTTCCTTCCATTCTATGCCTTCGTCTCCGGCACTCAAAGGGTATGGGTAGAACTGGAGGGCTGGTAATGACCACCTGGCTTTCCTCTATTGGAAGGTGCTGGAAGGTGCTGGTGGCTCTGCATCAGCTGTCTGCTGTGAACTCTGACAAGCCTGCAGCTCATCTTCTTGCTTGCTGGTTTCTGTTGGTTCAGAGCTGATTTTCTCTGGCTCTTCTTCTCCTGAGGAGTCTTCACTGTTGCTGAGTCCTGGCTGACCCACAACAGAATCTCACATTGGGGAATGGAGTGTTGAAAATGTCTTTAATTGGGGCAACAATCTCAGAGATGAAAGATAGTTCATATATTCATTCTGTGGTGTTTACACAACATTACACAACACTGCTGATGCTGAAAAAAAAATAGCATCAAGAATATCTTACGTGTTGGATTGGTCATATTCTCATAGCAGTGATTTCCTGCTTTCCTTGGACTTATGATCTAGCTAAAGGCATATGAGAAAAACAAAGATTCCTCCTCCAGTTGAATCCCAACACTTGTGCCTGCTTTCAGGATCTTGGAACATGAGGCCTCCAGTCTCTCAAGGGAAAAGAAAGTGATCTCTCTGTCTTTGGACTAGGGTTGCTGGGTCCCCCCCGGCCAACCGCAGGAGATAGGCAGGTAGGATTGCCAGATCCAGGTTGGGAAAGTCATGGAGATTGGGGTTGGAGCCTGGAGAGGAGAGGGACTTTAGTGGGGTAAAATGCCACAGAGTTCACCCTCCAAAGCATCCATTTTCTCCAGGGGAACTGATTTCTGTAGTCTGGAGATGAGCTGTAATTCCAGGAGATCCCCAGGTGGCTGACAGCCCTACTTTGGACAAGTCATATTTGTATATCTGGTCCACTTTTAAAGCATTAGATCATAGCCATTAAAAGCAAAGGACAAGGGAGTAGATGCCCTATAGCAGTGATACAGCCACTATTTTCATACTTGAGAGTGTCATGAGTATGCCATTTTAAAATTTTCAAACTTGAGAGTGTCATGAGTATGCCATTTTAAAATTCTAGCTTCATTATCCAAATAGTGTTTATAATGAGCTTTAAAATCATTCTAAAACTCCATTTTGCATAGATTTTTTTAAGGTCAGCCAAAAGAGCAGCCTTGTGACAAATGCAACAAGCTAATAGAACAGTCACAGAAAATCATAAATGCCACATCTGAAGGGAACAGATTTCATCCTT
The DNA here is from genome assembly GCF_001447785.1 of Gekko japonicus. Classification (NCBI taxonomy): domain Eukaryota; kingdom Metazoa; phylum Chordata; class Lepidosauria; order Squamata; family Gekkonidae; genus Gekko; species Gekko japonicus. Next base: position 978,835 of record NW_015170903.1, on the reverse strand, counting down.
ATTTAAAGCTGCAAAACCTTTGTTGGCAGTACTGGAATTGTGTTGTAGTTAGCTGCTGGGATGTGGCAGTAAGCATCTAGAGAAACAGTTCCAATCAGGACTGCACATCTTGTGATGTCCCATGTTGAATTCAAACGAACAGCCATGGACTATGATCTGCCAGGTAGCTGATAACTTCTGCCACCAACCTCCTGTTTATCTCAGCCGGGGTTATCAAACTCCTAGTGTTCCACCATACAAACTCAATGAGCTTCATCTGTCAGGGTTGGTCACCAGTTGTGCAGGCTTTGACTGCATCCTCTCATAAGTGAAAACAGTCCTGTGTTCATAAGGGGAGAAGATTCTACAAAAACTCTGTTGAATGGAGAGCAAGCGGGGTCAAAAGCAGAGATCTGCAGGATTTCTAAAAGGCATGGAGAGGTCCATGGCTAGTTATAAAGCTTCTCATCCACTATGTAGTTTTCACTTAACTGGCAGTAAATGCTCTGTTAGTATATTGCACTTACTGGGGATATAAGCAATTTCTGGCTTGGTGTGCTGTGCTCACCAATGCAATATTAGAAATAACAAAAATCTATTCTAATATCAACCAAAATTAGGGTCAGACCAGAACCCAGTACAGCCCTTGGCGTTCAGCATTTAAAGCACTAATGTAAATCAAGTTTTTTATGTTGAAAGTCACACATTTCCAGATCAAGCTTGCATACCAGCTGTTTGGTATAACAAAGAATGTCAGTTTGCCTTTATAATTGTTCTCAGAGTCAATTGACAGTTTCTCACTTGCCTGTAAATTCCAACCCATAAAGATAAGTGGCTGCCAAAGAGTGGGAGGTCAAGTCAGAGAGCCTCTAGGTCTTTACAAATTAGGAAGTACTGTAGTATTCTCTTTGAATACTATAAACTTCAGGCCAGCTGTACCTTATCAAAATTGGTGCTCAAAGTAAAATATTAAAACCACAATATAGGCAAGAGTGATGCGCCTGCATATCTATTCAGGATGCTGTCTTGTTCCTCCCATAGTGCTTTTATATAATACAGCCTAGGAGCACAATTCAGAATATTTTTTGCACTTGGCTTTGAGACAAAACAGATGTTTCTGTTTAGCATTATTTGTGTCTGTCTGTTTTAAAGACGTTAAGTGGCCTAGAGATTGAATATTCACTCCAGGTCTTCCTTCCTTCTCACAGAACAGTTGGGGGGGGGGAACAGTTAAGTATACACTGTCTTTAAAACCATCTGTACATAGCATCAGAATATGAAACAGCAGTATGATAACATTTTACATCTCAAAAATAGAAAGGAAAAATACTATTGATTCACATGCAAAGTATAACACTCCTTCTGCAAACAAGATTCTCCTATTCTTCAGTGGGATATGATCTTCAAGTTAGTGGGATTCCGAAATGAAAGCTGTCATCACTGTCTATAAGGATTCTTACATGCTAAAGCTTGGGGTAATGGCATCATCACCCTGACCACTCAAGAAGTTATCAGTCTGTCTGTCAGTGTATAAGAGAAGATGAGGAGGTTAATGTGCTATATGTTGATTAAATTTGCTGATCATACTGGGGAGATTTCTCTGTGGCTCAAGGCCAAAATACATATCATGTGTGACATAAGTCTGGTCACATGTGCCCAACAAACTCTGAATCACATGTTCACACAGGAACTAACCTTTAAAACCTTTCAATTGTTCCACACAGCTCCAAACACTGTAAGGCGGAAGGAGGGGCTTCAGGCTTCCCTCCTATGTCATTTGACCAACTGAAATGACAGTATCGGCCTACGTGCCCCTTCCTGGGCTCCACATGCCCTAGGATGGACATGTGGAGCCGAAGTAAGGGGCAAACAGGATTTTGTTTTGAAATAAACAACAGGTGTATTGCAACAAAGGTTGACATTTTCCTTCCCTCGTTCCCAATTCAGCTTGCTGTGATCCCTAAATCTTGAGTGTTAGTGGACTGTTACCTATGTCTGGAGGGAATTGTGCCTTTTAGCTGTGGTTGTTTTGACCTCTGCAGCCACTGTAGTTTTGGGGGTGTGGCTGAATAGGATGGGAATTCCTGTTCTCTTTGCTGGTTGTTCTTGGAGTGAATAAACTAGTTATGCTTAAGGCCTACTGAGCCTCATCTTTACCACAACCAGACTTCCTGTGACAACAAGGATGGGATGGATTGCTGAGAACTTAATACAATGGTAAATGCAACTCTGCCCTGAAGCACTGCTGCTACCAAGCTGAACATGTCCAATGCAGGAACCAGGGTAGATTTTTGTGCTCCAAATGGCCACCCTTGGAAACACTGAAGAGTTTGATGTTAGGAATCCTGCTTCTTGGGATTCATGAAGCACATAAGATAGACAACCCTGAACAGAAGCAAGCTGTTCTCCCAACTTTCTGTGGGGCTCAGACATTTGTCATATTAAGGCCACTCACTTCACCTGTTTCCACTTAATACTGAGTCATTTGAAGAACTTGTGGAGTTACTGAAGGCACATTTCTCGACAACACCAGTAATTATGCAAACATTTATTTTTCACAAAAGGGACCAAGAACTGGCTGAAGGTATTGCTGCTTACATTACAGAGCTGCTCCATCTCTCTTTATGCTGTTTTTTTTGGGTATTTTTTAGAGGACATACTGAGGGAACACCTAATGTGTGGGGTTTATGATGAAGCGCTTCAGTGATGACTTTTGTCTGAGCCAAAATTGACCTTTGCAACGGCCCAAGAAAAGGCATTGGCTAGTGAGACTGCTTAATTTCACATCACAGAAATTATTGGGAAAACGTCTAACATAAATGCCAGCTAGAGCAAGCAGGCAGAGGATTCTTGGCAACAGGATAGGCGAAGCTCAGGATGTACATCTTCCATAATGGAAACCAAACCCTGCTCAAGGTGCAGACAACTGTATCAGTGATCCGTTTGCAGATTCAAGAATGGAGAATGTGGATTCTGCAAGAAGAAGGGCCACCTTGAGCGAATATATCATTCACAATCTGTGTATTTAAAGCCAAGGAGTCATAACAAAGAATTGCATCATTTGGCATTGCATGATCTCTCCAGTGAACCCTAGGAGCAGTATCACGTTCAGAAGGTTAGCAGCAAAAAGCTTGCAGAAATGGCGATGTTTGCAACGATACGCATCAGTAGTCATGAATGTAAGATGGAAATCGACTTCAGCTTATGGGTTCACATAATCAATAAAGATGCATTTCATCACACTTTCCCACAGGAATATTCTCCAAAGCGTCCATGCCCGTCATGTATTCTCCACAATGAGCTGTTGGGGAGTTGACCTGCTGGGGAGTTGCAATGTGGATGTACAGTGCAGTTCCTTCCAAGGGAAGCTTCCACTCATCGTTGCAAGAGAGCATCTAAAGAGCCTGTAAAGAAGAGATTGGTTCTCACCACTAGGAATCAATATCCAAGGACTCCATACCCTCAGCACAAGCCAGCTTCAGGGGGTTGCCAATAAATTTCCCAAGGTGACTTCCCAAGGTGACTTGGGATGCTTTTGATGGGAAGCCTCTGTCATTCCGTCTGGATCCAGCAGTCACTCCAATTCGCATGAAAGCTAGAAATGTGCCTTTTGCACTCTGTAAAAAAATTGAGGAAGAGCTTGAGAATCTTATTGAACAAGGAGTCCTTGAACCAGTCACACAGACACAGTGGGCTACACCTATTGTAGCCGTTCTAAACCCTAATGGCAAGGTGAGAGCTGTGGTGCTTACAAGTGCACTGTAAATAAGGCACTAAAACATCATCCATATCTAGTGCCTGCAGTAAGTCAACTATTTGCTGTCCTTGCTGGCTGAAAAGTCTTTGTGAAACTTGATCTTGCCCAAGCATATCAGCAGTTGATTGCTGATGATGCTGCAGCAGACACCCAACAATCATCACACATCGAGGGGCATTCTGGTTGAAGCACCTCCAATTTGGAGTATCTGTTTTCCAACAATTTATGGAGAGCCTTCTGTCTGTAATTCCTGAAGTTATTCCATACTTTGATGATGTCCTGATTATGGGATCAACAGAAGGTAAACTTGCTTTAAGACTTCATGAAGTCCTACACTGTTTTGACAAATCATGTCTCTGTATTCAAAAAGAAAAATGCAAAATTGGAACTTCTAGTATTACATTCTTGGACTATTGCATTGATGCTTCGGATATCCATCCCATTGTAGATAAGGTACATGCAATCCAGGAGGCACCACCACCAAAAACTAAGCAGGAGTTTCAAGCCTTCCTAGGGTTCCTCAGTTTTTGCCACGTCTTCCTTCCACAAAAGGCAACTGTTGCTGAGCCCCTGCATCACCTATTGATAAAAGGAGTTCCTTGGATTTGGACTAGCCAGCATGAAGATGTATTCCAGGATGTTAAGAAATTATTGACTTCTGAAACTTTGCTTATACATTATGATGAGAAGAAACCACTGATCCTTACCACTGATGCTTTACCTTAGGTTACTGGAGCTGTGCTTAGCTCTAAATTGGCAGACAGTACAAAAGGCACCAATAACCTGTTATGCAAGAACTAACATCCACTGACAGCAATTATGCTCAAATTAACAGGGAAGCCCTTGCTGTTATTGAAGTAGTCAAGAAATTCCACAACTACCTCTATGGCTGTGCTTTTGAAATTCTCACAGATCACAAGCCTTTGTTAGGACTGTTCTTAACTGATAAGCCTACACTATTCTCTCACCATGTATGCAGCACTGGAGTATTTTGCTTAGTGCTTATGATTATACACTGGTCTACAAACCTGGCAGGACAATTGTTAACACTGATGGTTTTAGTTGGTTTCTACTTCCTGAAGTGGAGGTGCCTCCTCCACTGTAAGTCTTGATGCTGGAAAACCACTCAAACACACCTCTTCAGGCTGATCAAGTTGCAAATTAACTGTTCGGGATCCCACAATGGCTTTTGTTTTAAACTGGGTGTAGAGGGGATGGCCAGTTGAGGAACTGCTTGAGAAATTCAAGCCATTCAGAAGCCACCAGCATGAACTATCTGCCCATAAAGGATGTTTGCTATGGGGAAACCATATTGTCATTCTTGAAGGGGGTCATGAAACCATTTTGTCCACAGTGTATGCTGCACACTCAGGAATTGTTCATATGGGAGCACTAGCTATAGGCTATGTCTGGTGGCCTGGAATTGATTCATATATTGAAAAGACTGTTAATGAGTGTAGCACATGCCAGGATACTTGGCATAACACACTAGGGGCACCTTCCTTTCTCTGAGAAGTGACCAAGAATCTGTGGTCAAGAATCCATATTGGCTTTTCAGATCCCTTTCAAGGAAATATGTTCTTGATTGTCATAGGCTTTTATTCTAAATGTCTTAAAGTCGTCTTAGTGACATCACAAACATCAACAACAACAATCTCCACACTGCACAACCTGTTTACAACCCATAAATTGCCTTACACCATTGTTTTGGCTAATGGGTCTGTGTTTGTATCTGCTGAATTCCAGAAATTTGCATACAAGAACTTGCTTAGAACTGTCAGCATTGCACCATGCTACCCCTGAGGAAATGGCCAGACTAAACACATAGTGCATACCACAAAGGATGCATTGAAATGCACTGGGGGGGCAATTGGGCAACAAGTCTTGCCCGATTCCTCAGAGCTCAACACGCCTTGGTCAATGATCAGAGTCAGTCCTTCTGAATTATTTGTGGAACGATGTCTCAAAACACATCTTGATTGTCTACATGCAGATTTAACTGAGGACCTACAAGGGAAAAAAAAAACAGGAACAAGCCTTGGATACTGCTCTGTCAGCATCTTCCCTTTGCTCATTTGTGTCTTGGGAACTGGTCTATGCAAGAAACTTTGGATCTGGACCAAGGTGGGTTCCTCCCATCATAGTTGAGGTCACTGGACCTGTGTCTTACAAGGTCCAGTGTGCAGATGACTGGTGTTGCAATGGCATGTAGATCGACTGCAAAGGTGATCATTGTAAAGTGGAGAGACAATAGCAGAGTCCTTGGAGACACCAACTGCAGAGCACTCTGAGGTTGTTGTTCTTCCTGCTATGCCTCCTACTCAGTTGCAAGAGCCATCAGATGTTGGAATTGTAAATGCACCCCTGCCTACAGAAACAACTGAACTAGAACCACCAGGCAACCCTATACTTGGCAGGAGAACCCTGAGACCTAACTGTGAAGGATGAAGGACTATGTTGGCTAAAGGGAAAGGGGTATTTTGTATGCCAGGAGGTAACTGTGCATTTAGTTGGGGTTGTTTGGACCTCTTTAGCTTGATTGTGTCACCCTCTCAGAGGCAAAATTCATAGGCACAATAATCAAATATAGGAGAAATAATACTGAGTGAGGTCTTTTTAAATAAAAAAAGTTCTAATTTCTGCTTAAGGTGATAGCCATATGAGCCGTAATAGATAGACAGACATACAGACAGATAGATAGATAGCCCTCTTCAGCCACTGTAGTTTTGTGGGAGTAGCTGAAGTGGGTGGCAGTTTCTATTCTCTGTTACTGGTTGGTTTTGGAGTAAAGAACTAGTTATGCCTAAGGCCTGCTGAGCCTCATCCTTAGCACTGCCAAACATAGGATGGACTTTCAGGAACAGCATGAGACGCATTGTCAGAAAAGTTTATAAGTAGAACTACTTTTTTACAAGAGTGAAGAAGAGTTAGGATCCAATATTATTTGTCAGTGTTGATATGGACCCTCTCATGTGCGAGGCCTGATAAAACTTCACTTTTTTGTTCCTTTTTTAAAGAAGGCCTAATTGGAACATATGCAAGGATATTAAGCAAGGTTTTCTATATTTGAAGGCTAAGACTCCAATCCTTTGTACTTTTATTTGGAAGTAAATCACAATGAAATAACAATAAATACTCATCTATCTAGCAATTTTAGAATATTGATATGGATTTTCTTGTAATCTTTGCACCAACCAGGTAAGGTAGGTCAATATTATCTCCATATTATAAATGGAAGGGCTGAGGCTAAGGGTGTGACTTTCCCATGGCTACCTAGTAAGATCACTGCAGAGGTAAAATTTCAGTCCTAGTTTCCTCATTCATAACTCAGACTGTTATCTGCACTGCTTCATCAGCTCTTTCCTTCTAAGCAGACTTCTGTAGGACGTGACAGTGAATATTATTTGGCAAAATAGTGTTCCTCCAGGATGGAAATAAAATGTTTATGATGTTTGTCTTGAGTTATATTTAACTTGAATCCAAACACACTACAGTGGTCAAGTAGTTTAGGGAATAAGAAAGAGAAAATGCAAAGCTATGTATAGACATTAAAGTAAACAATTACTCATGAATTGTGTCCAAATAGTGTAATATATGACAATAACAATGCAATATGAATCAATGTAAGGTACAAAGTACTATATAACAATACAGTCCAAAACAAAGGTCTAAAACAATAGATTGACGAAATTTCCGGATAAAGTATTCGTTTTGTGAGTCGTCTTCTGAATAAGACTGATATATAACTTTGAACTGCAAGAATCATTTGTAGAGTGAGGCTGTATACAGTTAACAATCTTCAGAAAAAACAATTCTTATGAAAGTCTGCAGAGAATATCAAAGTACAAAGGTCAAGCCATCATGTTCACCATATTTCAAAGACAAGTAAGAATGTTGATTTGTTAACTGTCTCACTCTACAAATGTTAAAAATGATTCTTGCAGTTTGAAGTTATACATTGGTCATATTCAGAAGAAGACTCATGAAATGAATATCCGGAAATTTCATCAATCTATTGTTTTGGACCTTTGTTTTAGACTTTCTTGCTTTATAGTACTTTGTACCTTACATTGATTCATATTTCATTGTTATTGTCATATATTACACTATTAGGACACAATTAATTACCTAATTGTTTACTTTAGCATCTATACACAGCTTTGCGTTTTCTCTTTCTTATTGTTTATCTGTGCTTCTCTGGGTTGTTGTTTTTTTACAAGTAGTTTAGGGATCATAAAACAAGAATAAGAATTGATCTGTGGATTTAGCAGATTATCCTGGTGCTAAACAGGATGACTTCTCCTAGACCTTTTAAAAATCTCAAACAACTTGTTTGTCCCTGGGCACAGTAGGAAGACCAAATATTTATAAATGCATGACTTACTGTGTCATTTACAATCTCTTGCTCTGGTAGCCAGGTAACTATTCCCACAATTCCCCCTTTTCAACAACAAGACAAATTCTTAACAGTGTGTTTCAGATGGGCTTCATTCAGTTGTAAGAGATAAGCAGAACCTTTGTCCCTGACCATACCCTAATATATTCTTGGTTATAAGTTGCTGAAGCCTGCCATGATTTTGCCGTGGAGCAAACACTTCATCAGAATTAATTATTAGGAAGATTAAATGAATAGGACACCTTATGTTACTATCATCCAAGAACTATAGACACAGGTATAAGAGCTTGGGTAAATGTTAAAGTATACAGAGGAAAAATGCTGGTTTGTAGTCTCTAAATTTTTAACGTTATATTTTTATTGTATATATATGATCTTGGTATTTTTAGAATTATTTTGTAGGTCTGTCTGTAGATACCTGAAATAAAACTTTAAATAGACAGAAACATGTATACCAATGCTTCCTTATTCAGAAAAAGAGAGCACAACTTTCAAAAACTAAGCCTGAAACTGCAACAGAGAGGGAGATGGCAACAAAGAAAAACATTCCATTAATGAGTTGTTGTATTCTTTACCCCTTGACACTCCAAAACAACACTCCATTACTGTTTTATAGGTTTCAAAACCAACCCTTGCTTCTTTTGCACTGTGATTCATTTTTACATTACTTTGAGAATGTATCCTACTTTTTATGAAATAATTTCAGAATTAGCCTCCAATGTCTTTTCTTTCGTGATGATAGCTCTATTAACGTGTATTATGATTACTCATGATCATCACCCTGGCAACATAAGGAGGGAGCGATTATGTCTTCATCTGGCTTGTTAAAATACTAGTTTGATTATAATGCCTTTTTATAAGTTTATAGCTTTGCAAATTTGGGCATTATTGGTCTATGTAACAATCATTCTTTCAACACTTTGGATCATTGGACAGAAATTAAAATTTCTTGAGATAAATGGATTAGGGAATTTGACTAAATATGATTCTTTCTCTCTGAAGTCACATAAAAATTGAATTACACGTGGAGAGATACAGCAATATAAAGTGACAAGAGGGAAAACTAAGAGTGCCAACCTGTACAATTTCACTTCTCAAGTATGTAAAAAATGCAGTTTGGGACACAGCTGTGATGCTTCATGTAGCTCATTGTACCCATAAAAGTTATAATGTCATGGAGATTGTCATAGATTACATATCAGCAATTCTGAACTGGAAATAAGGTTTTATATATCCCACCAAGAGGGAATACTATAGAAGATACTACAAGGGATAGACTGTGGCTGAGTGTTAGAGACTACATTTCACATGCAGAAGGTCCAAGGTTGAACTTCCACCTCCAATGAAAAGTTCTTAGGTAGCAGGTGTTATGAAAGACAACATTCCTGTAAATCTGCTGCTTAGGAGGGCACACACTTTGCATGCTAATCTCAGGTTTAAGACTGAGTTAAAAGATCTCAGGAGTAGGGACTGGGAGAGATCTGAGACCTTGGAAGGCAACTGCCAGTCAGAGTAGGCAATTGATGAACCAATTGTTTGACTCAGTACAATAAGGCAATTTCTTATGTTCCTATGTTCATGGGATCTTGTTGTCATTTTTCATATTTCACTAGCACCCCCCATAGCCTTGCTTTAGCCTTCTTATCATGCTTGAAATGTGCAATCAAATCATCATAGATGATAGTATTCTTTGGCATTGCTATATCATAGGCTGAGTTCAGACTGGCAGTTTGAAGCAGGAGGGAGTCGTTGCAAAAAAGAGCCGGAACAAACTGTTCCGGGTTTTCCCGGTCACACTGTGTGGACTGGTGCAGGAGCATACCGGGAAGAGGCGCGAGGGAGCGTTCACACTGCTGGCCTGGAGGCGCGGTTGTAAGTGGCATTTTCCTCATGGCAGATGCCTATGAGCATAGGCGCATAGGCACAGCAGCAAATACGGCACGATCTGGCTGCTGTGGGCCATATGCACATCCGGCCACATCATTACCCCCCCCTTCAAGGCAATCAGATGCACCTTCCTGGTGCCAAAGTGAGGCTAGGAGGTCAGTCAGCATAAACAGCCAGTGCACATTATTAACGCGGGCTGTTCCCGGCTTAGTGTTAGTGTTCACACTTCCAGGAAGTGGAATGAAGCAGGATAAATGGGCTTTCCAGGGTTTGCTACCACTTTCACCTGGTATCTTTTAAACCCGGGAGGCAAGCGCTACAAGATGGGTTGAGTACGGGTGGGGAACGCCGGACAGATGTGCCTGTGTGAATGGCCCCTTTAATCCTCTTGTGAAACGTTCCTCACACGTGCCTATATCGGGGCAAACTGCCAGTCTGAACTCGGCCATATTGTATCATATCATATTGTACCATAAACAGGTTTGTTAGGAAGTATCACTGCACCAATGCATAGGGGTGTCAACATTTTTAAACCTCCCATTCCTGCACTTTAAATAGCACATTAATCTGCAAACTTTAACATTGGTAATGCTCCTGTCCATGTTGTGAAGAACACTATTTGAGAAAAAAGTCAGTTTCTAATTGTTGGTAATACGATCTACAAACCATTACAGATGAATTACAGTTGAAACGTCTGTGCATGTGTGCTTAATAATTACTGTTGAACACAAGCATGGATTCCTGTTACACTGAATCACTTACTTGTACTGATGTTCAGAGCTTTGATGAACCACTTTTCTTTATAGCTGCTGAAGGCAGTACAACAGCATCATGCAAACAGTAGCATGGCACACATTGGATAGGGAACAGCATGATGAAAATTTTCCTACATGCCTCTGTAAAATCTTACCACTGAGATGGCTAGACCATTAGGACCTAATTCAGAACAGTAACACTCAAATCCTATTGAAAGCTGTAGACTAGTCAGTGATCACTAATCTAAATGCCACTTATTTCAATGGTATTTCAGCACAACTAACTTTCTTTGGACTGGGGGCCATGATAGAATAGATACATAACCAATGACATTTTGTAACATGGGTAGAAGAATGATAGAATTGTATTTGTACCCAGCACTTGATTTCATACCTTATTTGTTTTGTTCTGGTCATCTGTACTAGATGAACTTCACACAGAGAATAGTTTGCTTGACTAAGATATGATGCAGTCAGGGGGCTGGTCAAGGTAAACTTTCAACAGAACAGGTGGCCCACAGATCCTCCTCACTTCTACTGAAGCAAATAAGGAAGCTTTTAGGAGCACTGCAGCCCTATATACACCGAAGTGCTCTTTATGGAACAGTAAGAATGGAAATGCAGAGACCATTCTCAGGCATTTCAAGGGTACTTTTTGGCTATGTGCCACACTTTGCACCATCAATGTGAAAGAGTTTTAACATGGATATAGCAGTCAATAATGCCCTGGATCGACAAATATTTCCATTATCCACAGATGACTCATTGTTTATACAAAATAGTGTTTGTATTCTGTTTATTTAAAAAAAAGATTTTTTTCTGGAATAAAAAGCTATATTTATAAACTGTGGGTGTAGGCATGTCCCTACATATCGCACCGTTATACATTTTATTTTCAGGATACAAATTTACAATAAGACTAAGTTAAAATTATTAGGATGGTATCACATCTCTTTGAGCACCAAAGGGCAGTTAAAACATCTGTTCCAAATATCACAAGGAGAGTTTCCCCCCTGCAAAAAAGGGCTACAGGTACAATAATCAGATACTTCTCCTGTATACACCCTATTGAAATTAATGGAAGTTGTGCACGGAAAAAATTGTGCAACAGGCATTCATTCCTAGAGGTCTTGTACAGAAGGAGCTCCTGGCAGATTGCACTCTGTGTCTCAAAAAGCTCATTAAAAGAACGGTGGCAAATTTGATTTGTAGTAACCTGAAAACACTTTTCATATGCTGTCTTCAAGTAGCAGCTTGAGCGTTCTTGCCATCATCAGGATGAGTAGTAAGGATTTGCAGAACATGACCCTAATACAAGAAGACTGCAGTTGCCAGTTCCGACTGGACTGCACACACATGGCTCAAATCACACAGCAACCCCATCCCACCCATCCCAGAAAACAACTAAAACTGACAATTTTTAAATGTGTGTGTGTGGTTTTTTTAATGTTGTGCATTGGATTCAAACAGCAAACTGTGTGCACTTCAATTGTTATCACAATGTGGTCAAGAGGTCAGTGTCTTTCATCATTTACACACAACTGTTTGTTACAGTATGTTATCAGGCTAGTGGTAACCAGGGGTGTGGTAGGGTAAGCAGTTTTGGTAGTGCACCTAGATTTTATATTAACTAACTTGAAAATATTTATCTTCTAAGATTCCCCCTTTTTCCTTGATAAAAATAGTTTTCACCAAACGTTGGTGGTGCACACGCACTACCAGTCACTCTTGGCACCACACCCCTGACCGGAACGCAGGTTCTTGAGTTTGTTGATTTAAAAAGTATTACAAAAAATTTCCATACAAAAACTATTTTCATAGAAATCTTGCGTTTCCAGAAATAAACCTGAACATTTTTTTCCTTGTTTGGGGGAGGGGGGGAAAACTCAAGAATTTGCTCATTTATACATGGTGACTGTATTGAGAAATGCAGTCCATTTTAAAGTTTACCACATTCCCTCCTTTTTTTGGTGACCCATCCCACTTCCACTAGTAGCAAGAATTCCTCAGGCGCTGTTCAGTTCAATTCAAAGCAGGAATGAGAGCTTCCCAAACCCTTTCAGGGCTAAAAACTGCAAGCCTCCGTTGTGTCAGATAAACCATTTGCTTCACAGTTAAGCAATGAAGTAGTTGTTTAGAGGTACGCATCACAAGGTACATCATTTTTTTACTGAAACTTTTTGCACTATCTAAAATATAACCCACTTTCTTTTGGCTCTGTCACATCAGAGTTCCACTGCAAGTGATTATGTAATTTTCTACTGTCTTAATTAGGGGTTTGTTTTTATTCAGGTCAGTAACAGAGGCAGACAAAAAGAAAGAATACGTCTTGGGTTCATTCTTCTATTTTATGGGGGTTCCATTTTCACTGTCTGGCATCTCCCATTGAGTAAGCTCATATCATATGGTGGACACAGCATGTAGACTTTGGCCAGCAAACACAAGGTCTTCTGTGCTTGGGAATATAGAACTCAGTCTCTTTCCCTCACACACTAGAGCTTTGAGCTATTATTTTTCAGACTTCTCCCGTCTTCTCCTGTATTTTGTTGTTGTACATAGCTGTTAGAACCCCTAGAGACAGCTGAATTTCAGAAGAGGAACCTGCCATTTCTCACTGAGTCTGCATTTGCAACCATAAAACTCACATAGAACTTTCATTCATTAAGGAATGGTGGAACCCATGACAAATTGTGGAATGTGCCCACCCCCACCCCTCCCTCCCTTTATAAACTTGGTTGATCCATGATGCTTGTGATTCGAGTCTGGCCTTTGCAACTGCTTAGATCACAGAGTCTCTAGTTCATAGACACAGCGGCATGAGGTAACTCATTTTATTTTGTACAGGTTGCATATTTCCACAGGAAACACTCTCGCAAATGTTCTTTTGGGAAAATAAAAAGAAAAAAAAAGACAACAGTTTGTGCTTGGGGTTGTTTGGCCTCCCAGCTCTATGCCATGGTTTCTTTACCTGGCAACCTTCTGTCATTAAACGTGTGCATGTTGATAACCTCTTCTGTTTTCACAATAACAGGAGCTTGTGGCTTGTGTTTTAACCGACGCTGACATTTCAGAGACATCCTCAGCTCCTCTACCATGGCACTACAGAAGGACCTCTATGGGGGAAGTTTTACAAATAAACAAACAAGAGATGAAGAAAAGAAGAAATTATTATTATTGTTGTTATTATATTTCCTGTATCCCATATATTCATTCATATTTCCATATTATATTTTAAATGTGCACATGTCCGGGATACGTCATCTGTGTTTTATTATACTTTATTGATTTCCTGTACTCAGCTTTGGGAACTGCCTCCCTCTAGAAAAGTAATTAATTTTTTTTAAAAAAAAAACAAAAAACTTAACCTTGTAAGATAAGGCGTGAGGTTACCCACATGTATCCATACATGGATGAGGTCTCCCAGGTCCATGAACAACACTCTCTCCCATCTATTTTTTTTTCTCTTTCCCATCTATAACCACACCCCTAGCTGTATCCTCCAGAAGCACGTTGTTTCTTCTGGAGCAGTCTTTCCAACCTTCAAAAGCATACTGTGTTTCAGCCAAGATCTCAGAACATACTTACCACTAAGTCAATGCGCATTTTTGGCTAACTGAAAGTATATTCTAGTTAGAGTCTAGCTGAAGTACTTTAAGGTTCTTTCACACATGAATGTGCAGATGATGGCTTAATAATATGATAACAGAATGAGTCCCAGCTGAATATGTAAACAACATTGAGGAGTTTTGTGTTTGAAGTTACCTGAATGTATTTATGGCATTGTCCCAGTTGCCTTTCCCCTTGATGATGGCTGTTCTTGAATGTAAATTATCACTTGGTGTTGCAATCAACAGGCAGTGAACATGTATGAACAAATTCAAAGTTTGCTTCATGGCAACTGAAATTGTTGCTTGATGCATTTGAAAGCAGTCAGAGTTTACAGTTCCAAAAAGAAGCATATTAGCTTCTAAATAATAATGTCTTTGTTGTAGTGTTCATTTCATATCAAGTGATATAAAGTTCTAATTATAAACACTGAAAAGCCAAACATCAATGCAATCATGCAGAAGTTGCATGTCACCCCTTTAAAAAAATCATTATAAAATGCAAGATAAACCTCCGGATTTAGAATACTAGGCTATTCATTTATAAAATCCCTAGAATTAAGCATCCAGATACACATTTATTAAACCATCAATACCTTGTGTTTGTCAGAAGCATTATTGGAAAATGGTTAGTTACAAAAGTATACTTTTTTTCGTTCTGCATGACAAATTGCTGATACAGTAGCTTCCAAAGACTAAGACAGCACAAGGTATTTCCATTACAGTCAAGTCCTCTCTAAAAGCCAATGAAGAAGCAATCCTGATTTTTCCATAGTGTACACTCACGAGGAAGGTGTAGCTAGTCACAGCTTCTGACAAGTATACGTACTCATAACTCACCTGTAGAATGTACTCTTAAAAATAATCTAAAATGCAATGTGTAAATCAGCACCCTTGGGTGGAGGTTTAAGGAAATGAGTCTCTATATTGACCTAACCCACTTTCTCTCACAGTTTACAGTCTAGGTGGCAGTCATGTGCCTAAGTGTTAAGAACACTCACTCTTTGCACACAGACTCACTGTGAATAAATATTATGAACTTGAGCACTGTCTGTTGCTTCCCCTTAGGGTAGACTGTAAAATTCAAACCTAGTGTATTCCTTGTACTTTTCTGTCTTCAATTAGCCCTAGGGGCTACTAAAACAACCAGATTAGAAACCATGGGGAGAAGTATAACAGAGGACAGATAATCTGTAACTCCTGTCAGCATTTCTCTTTGCCAGGCTCTGATGATGTGTGATTAGCAACAGGTTATCTGAACACTTTCACTGTGACCCCATTTTCTTTCAGCCTTGAGGCCCCTATCCTACTTGTACAAAGGCAGCTCTACAGTACTCATGCCACAGTTGTAACTTCCCTTGGCATTTGGTTAGTTCTGCTTAATTTCAATGCAGCCAGAGCTGGGAAAAATAGGACTTTGAAATAGTGCTACAAAGAATCCATTTGACATTTGCTTCTCAGTCGTGAGAAAAACTTAAGAAAAACTAAGAAATGCTTTTATTATCTCAATTGTTTCAAAACGAATCCAGGAAGATTCACAGTGATGACCAGTTAAGCTTTATAAGTAAGTCATTCTGTTTTTGGATCTTTCCCCTATAAATAAAGGTGGCCAATATGGTACAGTGGTTAGAATGTTGGACTAGGATTTGGAAGACCCAGGTTCAAATCCTCACTAACATGGAAGCTTACTGGGTGACCTAGGGCCAACTGCACACTCTCAGCCTTACCTGCCTCAGAGGGCTGCTATGAGGATAACATGGAGAAGGGGAGAATGTTCTAAGCCACTTTGGGTCACCACTGGGGAGAAAAGTGGGAAGTAAATGAAGTAAATAAATAACAATGGCCATGGATTCCACTATACCAAAAAAATCCACTATACATAGTTTTATTTAGGCAATAGAACGCTACAAGTGGGAACCTGCAAGAAACTTGCAGGAGCAGCTATCCCATTCCCCCTACTTTTGCTTCCCTGCTTCCCCCACATTCCCTGTCTCTCACCCTTTCTCTCTCCTGCCACTAGGTTTGCCAGCCCCCAGGTCCGGGTGGGGGTTCTCCTGCTTCTGGGGGCTTCAGTCTGCCCCTGGCTAGCTCAAACTTTATTAAAAGCCTTACTGAAATCAAGATAAACTATGTCTACAGCATTCCCCTGATCCAGCAAGATAGTAACTTTCTCAACAAAAAGAGAGAGAGAGACAGAGAGAGAGAGAGAGAGAGAGAGAGAGAGAGAGAGAGAGAGAGAGAGTGAGTGATAGAGAGAGAGAGAGAGAGAGAGAGAGAGAGAGAGAGAGAGAGAGAGAGAGAGAGAGAGATAAGGTTAGTCTGACATGACTTGTTCTTGAGAAACCCATGCTGGCTCTTAGTAAATAGACTGAAATGCAAGTTTACACTTTATAAATAAGATTTGTTTTAGTCTTTAATTTATTGGTATGTGATACTTTTAAAAAGAAAAATGCATATAATTATAGGATTTAAGTTGTCAGTAGTGCAATTAATCAAACCACACAGCTATAGAAAGTCTATGTTTAGTTGTGTAAAAATGTTTTTATCTAAGAAAAAAGTTGAATTCTGGCCATTTTCTCAAAGATACAAGGTTGTTTCACCTTCCACAAATTGATTTCCCTCCCTCCACAGAAATTATATGTCATTTTAAAACAGGATTTGGGTTTTTGGGGGGCAGGCAACATTTGCAAAGTCAGGCAAGTTAGACTTGAAGGCTGACAGGTATGTTGGAGATTTCAAAGTAAGCCACCAAATATTTATTGACAATTCTGATTGGACTTTCAAACTGCATTATTGTCAAAATATTTGTTTAACTCTGGCAAGTTGCATATCAGAAATCCATTTCTGTCTTCAGCATTTTGAATAATATTTTTCATTTAGTTTGGGTTAGGTAGGTTACTAGAATACCAACTATTATTTAACGTTGACTATGTGCTGCGTTGGCTCAAGTGGTTAAGATGCTGAACTGCAGGCTGTGGAAGGTCAGTAGTTCAGCAGTTCAAGACCCGGGTACCGCAAGACGGGGTGAGCTCCTGTCTCTAGTTCCAGCTCCTGCCAACCTAGCATTTCGAAAGCAAGAAATTGCAAGTAGATAAATAGGTACCACTTCGGTGGGAAGGTAACAGCGTTCCGTGCGCCTTGGTGTTTAGTCATGCCGACCACATGACCACGGAGACGTCTTCAGACAGCGCTGGAGATGAGCACCGCAACCCTAGAGTCAGATTCAACTGGCTTTCGAGCACGGGAACCTTTACCTTTACCTATGTGCTATAGAATAGCAAACTGTTTTTTTCAAGAAAGCAAATGTTCTCTGAAATGTAAGAGCGAACTAGATAACCTATAACTTCTAAATCCTTTGGCTATTAGCACAGTTTAGTTATATAATTTATATTTGTTCATTAAAATGATCTACAGCATTAGAAGTTTATTTATAACCAGCATTATTAAAGTGCTTACACTAAACTTTTAATTAGTATTGTCAATGGATGTCCTTGGTCTGTGACACATAGGTGGCTCTATGTTTGGTTTTTATTGAAACACTTTTTTTTTTAAAAAAAAGCATATCCTTTTACCTGCAGTTCTTTAACCTATCTCTACATGCAGGCAGTTCCACTCATAACAAAGATTTTCTTTATGAAACACCAATTTATAAATGCAAAGATTGGCATGATTATGGATTATATCTTAGGAAGGTAAATATCTGTGGGCTTATAACAAAAAGTACATTAGCAGCTACAAAACTGCTTGAGCAGTGAATGATATAGGATCATAAATTGGACAGAGATGTTCCCAGGGTTTTTTTTGTGTGTGAGGCATTTACTCTGCAACAATAGACTTATCTCCTGTCTTGTTAGCTTCTTAAACCCAAATGCCATGGTCTTCCATTTAGTCCAGTTGAGAGAGCAACCAATTAATATGCTTTCTGGATCTCTTTACAGTGTTTTCTGTGCCCAGTGAGCCTCTGCATGTGCTGACCTGTACACAGAAAACTGGCAAGCATGGCCTTATCTTAGTTACTAGGTAATACCAACATACATAATGGGAAATCAGCTGTCTAAAGCTGAAATGAATAGGGATACCACTGCAGAAGCTGCAACTCTTGGTGTACATCCAACCTCCAACATGTTCAAGGAGTCATTGATCAGAGGGAGCAGAATTTCTGTTTGTCTCCCCCTCGCTCCATCTTCAGTTTCCCTTCCTTTCTTTGTTCTCCCCCCCCCCCGATCATCCTGCCTGCCTTCTCATCTACCCATGCTTCTCAAACCTCACTGTCTGAAGCTTAGCACTCTTTCCAGTTCTGATGTCTCTCCTCTCACACCCTTGGCAGCTTCCCAATCTCTTTCCCAATCACGACCCCCGCCATTTTTGCTTTCACCCCTTCTCTTCACTTCTGCTTTCATTTCATTTAACCCCTTCCATTATCAGACACCATTGTTACAGCAACCCAAAATGGCTCATGCAGTGCTCTTTCTGGTAATGTCGACATAGATGTCATTGTTCGGGGGCGCGGGGGGGGGGTTATCCCCAAGTTTTTTTGAACAGCTCATTGTGCTTTTCTACAAACCTGGACTTTCCCCCAGGTTTTCAGAAATATCTACCATAGGCCTGTGTGCCACCATGTGGATTTTTAAAATTAACATAGGAAGCCCTTTTTGACTGTTAGATATATGACAGTCTTAAAATAAGGCTTTTGCATACCCACAAGGACTAGCCATCAGGTTTAACAATGTCTCTACTGAGTTTTTACACTGCCGCATAGTTTCTGCATAAGAGAATTCTTATTACTGTTCATCATCTTTAAATATACATAACCCTATGCATTTTATGATATTATAAAGCACAGTTAACTTGCAGTGGGAAATAATATGCTTTGCAATCCAAATGGAACTTTCCTTTAATTAAAAAAAGCAACACTGACATACACAAAACAAGAAATGAACAGAACACCCATCCAAGCCTAGCATGGGGGAGGGGAGCATGGGTGGAGACACCAGCAAGACACTAAATCTTTCTTTTATTTTGACTTGGTCTGCTTCTGGTTTTCTTAGAGAAATATATTCCAATTGTTTTGTCTTCCTAACATTTGCCTCCTCTTTCGTTTGATGGTGTTCGCCATCAAATTGACTGTCAAAATCCAATATGATTCTACAGGATTTACTCAGAAGTTCATTACCTCCAGCCTTGCATGTCAGATATTATTTGAAGCCTTGTTAAAAATTTCTTAAAGCAGTAATGGCAGTAATCCTGCAGCTTATATCTGATGTTATGGGTCAGTGTTCTAACGTCTACCAGGACATGTCAATCAAAATGCTTTTCATCTTTTCTTGAAGTTGCCTGAGAATGGAGCCACAGTCTTGCTCCTTGCTTCCTTTCTAATCAGCACATATGACTTCCATAGGGATTGTTTAATAGTGAGAAATAGTTAGGAGCTGTCAGTCCAGAGACTTTTAAACTCAAAGGCAGAAATGCAGTACCTAGAGAATATTTACACAGAAGACATACTGTTTGCAATGTGAAAATGAAGAACAGAATGTGATAAATAAATTTAGGAAGATGGTATGGCAAAGATCTTGCATTACTTGAGACTTCGGAGGTTTAATAATCACCATATCTATATAAAATGCATTCATGTTTTAGAATGACACTAGCTGATGAATACTTCCATAATGACAGCTGACTTTTAAAGGTCCTGTCAGCCTTTTAAAAATTGCCACTGAAAGTGACACATTGTGTTAAGATTTTGCCAATTATGGGCATTGGAAGCACTGAAAGAGCATAAGGAGTCTCCCTAAACTAGATGTGCTAAATTTCAAAACAATCAACATAATTTGTTATTCTTTTTCTGCTTCAAGAGCAATAATCTGAAAAGTGTTTTCAGACATGTAATAATTCTCTTTTATGCAACTAAGCATTTCAATTATACAGCAAGCTTCAGATAAGAAAAAGAAACTTATAACATTGTGAAGTGTGACTGCTCTGTAAAAAAGGAACCTAAATCTAGATCTTCCAGATCTATGTGCTATCAAGGGAAGATTAAAGCATTTTCTGTACAATACTACCAAGATATTCAAGTCTACAGATGGCTGCTGTCATGGAGAAGCTGCAAAGTTATCCATACCAGTAGTATGCTAAGGGAGATTTTATTCCTGACTAGTTCAAGTTGAATTTCTAATGTTTCTTGGATGTCTTTGGCTCATGATCTTCAAGAACATTAACCTATCCCTGGATAGCGTAGATTAGGGCCCTCCTTTGTACAGACTACTGAAATTTTTCTGCAGAAAAATGAGGTACCAGCTTCCCTTAAATGGAAGGTATTAGATCATTGTCTAGCAATCTATGTCAACTTTCTGGCCATCTGTAGTCATATTTTATTACCAGAACTGTATGTGATAAGAATGGAACTCTAGAGATATTGGAAGTCTTCCAGTATCAACAATAGTTTACACTGTGACTATATTGGTGCCATTAGTGGATTAAATCCTTACTAACTGATGCACACAGATTTGTCACTGAAGGGTAATTTCAGAGCAACCAAAGACCTTTGAGCTGACTCACCTGTGGGTCTAGGTTGGGGCTGGTGGGACTGCACTTGTGTGGTTCCATTCTTCCCTCTCAAAGAGATCTCAGAGGATGATATTGGGCAATTGCTCATCTGCCCCGTGGGCTCTCTTTCATGCGGGATTCCACAAGGTTTCATTCTGTCATCCCTCCTTTCAACATGTATGTGAGGCCACTGGGGGAAGATAATGAAACAGTTTGGGCTGTGGTGCATCAATGGGTAGAAGACACACAGCCCATTTTTTTTTAATTTTGTTTTTTCTCAAAGAAGAGTGGTGAGCTCACTAATATTCCCAGGGCCACACAAGAAGATCTATCAGAAAAGATGGATTATTAGACTGGACAAGTAAAAGATAGTGTTGTATTTATGTCAAGTTTGTTCTGTTCTGTAGACGCCACTTAAACTATTGTTGGCAGTAAGCTTTTTATTCCAATTAATCTTCCTTTGTTCTAGATATCCTGGTTTGCAGGATATACTGTATTTTCTCACTAGAGGAGGGCAGCATCCTTCCATAGCTATTTTAAATGGTTGTAGTTTGTTTCACAAGGACAGCAACTGTAGAATTCTGTTCTGAAATTACAGCTAGATGCATGTGCTTTATTACTATAAATATTTCAGATTGTTAAAATAATTGTTTTACAAATACATATATATATATAATTCCAGACCACATAATGGATCTATCCCCGTTTAAATCAAGATGGAGATAATTCTGTAAGTTTTAAGGTCTTGTGAATGGTATTAATATTTGACATGCTATTGACCATTACTGAGTTCACTTCAGAGAAGTACAGTGAAGTGATTTTTTTTTTTTTGAATGCATGAAGTTTTACAGAACATTTAAAGATATCTCATTTGAAATGTTGAAGACTTTGGACAGAGTACACCTACAATGTTGATATTAGTAAAAACAATAAAATAACAGCTTTCATTAGGAAATCCAGTTGATATGAGGCTTTTCTCTACCTAAGTGAGCTTGCCATCCATTTCAAAAGAGGTGCAAACTTTTCACTTACATAATTCTGAATGCATGGAGCTTTCTGCTCTATTAAAAATGAAGGAACAGAAATCTTGCACTGGAGTTTACTGTTCACATTGAAATTCTGTTCCAGCAAAAAATTGCTACATTACATTATCTATATTATATTATGATACAATATCTATGTATCAGCATCTGTAGGTAGAAAACTGTATGACTGTATTTTGAAACAGATGCTTTCTCTAGCCTCAATATATGATCCTATATCCTTAATAATCCCCCATTGTAGAATATGAAACTAGGTCGTATCAACAAGGTACCTATACCACATCTTTCCTGTTGTTATTTAAAACCATGATTTTTAGCATGAGGTCAACCTGCAAGATCCTGAAGAAAGGCAGACCATGTGCCAGATTAGTATGTATTCCTGTCTACCTCTCCCATGCTGCACTCCTACTTGTTATCCTTCTTACCAGAACAGGACAAAGCTACATAAAGATGACCAGAGGAGAAAGGACTAGCTTATGCAATATACTATATGCTGCTGTGGAACTTTCTCATTCTTTTGATTGGGTTTGTGGCTCACTAGTTCAATAGGTTTGCCCCCACCACCACCACCATGTTCTGCACAACTATAAGCAGAATTTTCTTTTTAGTCACAAATAATGTAGTTACACTTCTCCTTGTCAGTAACTGAGAGAAGGAAGAGAAGGATTTTAGAATACAGCTTGGAAGAAGTCTCATCTACATATGCAGCAGAATGTGGTGGTAGAATTCTGATGTGGTAGAATGGGTTGCATAGCTACAAATTCTGAGAGAGGAGAGGCATATGCTTAATGTTTCTCTCATGTTAAAACTCACTGCAATTTTTTTTGAGGTACCTCAATGACAAAGGTTCAAGCCTAGGTTTCTACTTATAGGAAGTATTAATCTAGGGACATGTTTAGAAAAGTTAGCCCATACCTGCAGTCTGAAATAGCATTAGTCCACTCTACCACCACAGGGCTTAGCAACATTTCCTTCAGTTACATGTGAAACGGCCTTATTTACCAGGCTAGCTAAAAGGAAAATGAACTGTTGAGTACTGACAGATAAACTGGAAATATTATTATTATCATTTACATAACCCATAGACCCATTCAGAAATCCATGGTATCGGAGCTTCCGGTTTAAGCGTTTCACTGCTCGGTCGCTCCCCATCTCGCTCTGATGGGGGCGTGCCGAGACTCGGCTGACAGGAAGAGTCCGAGGTCATTCCAGACTCTCCCAGGGTCTCTGTAGGAGACCCTCAGCCTGGGGAGCTGAGGAGAGCCTCTTCCAAGGCAACAGCCAAGGAATTGAGGCTCACCTTTTCCCCGAAAGGTACCATCGCTGTGGAGCCAGTATGGCACCCAGAGATGACTGCCAGACAAGTGGACACAATCAAAACTTTAAAAAATGCTTCTAAAGATCTCCAAGGCTGCAAATCTTGAGTTAAGTGATGCTCAGGCAAAATAAAGTGACTATAAGAACCTTGTTAGTGATTAGAAGCGCCTAAGTGCAAAACAAGGGGGGAGGGGAAACTCAAGACATCCCCCCACACTAATATCAAAGTGGTTTTAAATAGGAAATAAAAGACTTTAAGCAAAAGCAAGCGTATAAGAATTTAAGCGAACTCAAAAGCTGCAAGAGGATACAAAGTTGATTAAAATCGCTAACTTTTATCTCATTTTGGAAAACTTACTTCTTGTTAATATTATAGCTGGGAGTGGGCGGAGGGTGACACTGGAGAAAGAAACATTGACCGGAAATAATCAACCAATGAATTCCTCCCAGAACCAGGAAGTAACTGCAGATATATCTACACTGTTAGCAACAAAACACAGCTAACACAGCTCCAGCTGGAAAGATCCACGTATGTTCTACGCTTCCAGGGGATCCCTGAAGATAAGAATGAAGACTTAAAGGAGCTTATAGCAGAAGCTCTTGCACCATTAATGGATTATAAACCAGAAGAACTACTGAAGGAGATGGACTGGGCTTACAGAATTTATCCAGACTTTATAAAGAAAAATAAACTACCGGGAGAAATATGTTTGAAATTAACGAAGCGATCTACCAGAGACCTGGCGCTGAAATCTACACAGGGGAAATCCTTGAAAATCAAGAATGAGGAGATAAAAATCTTAAAGGATATTCCCTTTGAAAATTAAGATAATCGTTTATATTGCAGTTGTTGCAAAATAGCCAATTAAAGCAAACTCTTATTATCTTTGTGTATAACTTTTATATAAAACAACAATCTTGTAATACTAGGTGACAGAGCTACATATCTATGTAATCCAGATCATGTCACCATGTTAGTTCTCCCTCCCCTCTCCCTATTATAACATGTAGAGTTAAGATTTTTTGTCGTCCCGATTCCAGTAGTTTCAATGTATTAGTGTTCCAATCACTGTTTCCATTAGATTTAGAGATAGGGTATTAGTATCCCTTCCCCATGATCCGTAGTATTGGAAAAATCAATCAAATCTTATAATAATAATAAAAAGTAATCCATGGTATCAATGGGAGGCTGAGAAACAACAGTTCCCCCAGGGACCACTCAGTAAGTTCAGGCTTGAGAATCTAAGGTCTTAACTAGGGACTTTGGGCTCATTGTTGATGCTCTTAACTGCTATAGCAGTCCATCAAATATAACATGAATTTGTTTGGTAGTCACTTTGCTACTTTTATATGTGAAACACATGAGAGTCAATCCTTTTACCATTCCATTCTCAAACATCCATCAGTCAAGAGCGCTAAAAAAATTGCTGAAAACAAAAGCTGGTGTTCCCAGGACAGTAACAAGAAATTGTAAGGTATAAGAGTCTTGAGTTGTAAAGCTTTTCTGTCCAAAAACATATTTGCTCTAGCCTTTTCAGTTTGGAATTAATGTTTGGTTATGCTACCCTGATTGCATGGAAAATGTTAAGATTTTGGGAGGCGCTTTTTTTGGTAAAATATTGTTGATAAAATGTATTTTATTCTGCATGTGGCTCAAGTGGTTAAGACGCTGAACTGCAGGCTGTGGAAGGTCAGTAGTTCAGCGGTTCAAGACCCGGGTGCCGCAAGACAGGGTGAGCTCCTGTCTCTAGTTCCAGCTCCTGCCAACCTAGCAGTTCGAAAGCAAGAAATTGCAAGTAGATAAATAGGTACCACTTCGGTGGGAAGGTAACAGCGTTCCGTGCGCCTTGGTGTTTAGTCATGCTGGCCACATGACCACGGAAACGTCTTCGGACAGCGCTGGCTCTTCGGCTTTGAAACGGAGATGAGCACCGCAACCCTAGAGTCGGATTCGACTGGCTTTCGAGCAAGGGAACCTTTACCTTTACCTTTACCCACATATTTGATCAAATAAAAACCTATTGGTCAAATGTAATGAATAATTTACTAATATGAAGGGAAAACAGAGCGTGTTAGAAAAAAGTATAAAGGGTATCAGTTGTTTGTATGAAATATTATTGCTCTCTGTACATTCAAGTGGAGATAATAGGCTAGGAAGTTACAAACATCACATTTACAAGAAGCTGTCTACTATATGTCCTTACCCAAAACTCAGTTCAGCTTTTGAAATAGGAACATTGTCAAAAAATAGTTCACAATGTGGCAGAATGTCCTGATGTTCAAAGGAAAAATGTCGATGGGCATATACTATTCTGTTACTAAATCTAATCAAGCTGTCTAGATTGTGGCCTCATCTTGCTATGAAAGAAACGAAATGGTAGATGGAATTCTGGGAAAACAGCTGAAAGAACTAGCTCATGCTGTGCAATGAGGTATATTTAACTCCTTCAAATTAAGTACAGCAGTCCTCCAAAGATACTGCTTTCCCTAAGGATCTTCCAATTGGGTAATGCAATGACCAGTCTAGGGTTCCCAACCTCCAGGTGGTACCTGGAAATCAGTTCTCCTGATATTACAATTGATCTCCAGATGATCAAGATCTGTTCCTCTGGCAAAAATGGCTACTTTAGACAGTAGACTCTATGGCATTATACCCTGCTGAGGTACCTTCCCTTCCCAAACCCTGCCCTCCTCAGTCTCCACTCCAAAAATCTCCAGGTATTTCACAATCCTGAGTTGGCAACTCTAGGCCAACCGCAAACCTGGCAAGGATAGAAGGCTTGGATACTTCAGGGCTGTAAACAGCCACTCACTTAACCTTGTGAGGCAACAAATCTTTACTCCAAAGTAACTATGCAGGAAAAAAATGTAAATTTAGAGAGGTTTTTTCTGTGTGTGTGTGTGTGTGTGTGTGTGAATATGTCAGAAACATATAACATAGGTAT
The DNA here is from genome assembly GCF_001447785.1 of Gekko japonicus. Taxonomy (NCBI): domain Eukaryota; kingdom Metazoa; phylum Chordata; class Lepidosauria; order Squamata; family Gekkonidae; genus Gekko; species Gekko japonicus. The sequence continues at coordinate 952,608 of NW_015170903.1, read as the reverse complement.
GTATGAACAGACAGTCTAGTAAAACATTTCCACGGGATAGCAGATTTTGTGGACTCATTTCAAAGGCTGGTAGAGCCTGATATCACTATATGAAACTTCTTTATCATTAGACATATAGTACTTGCTTCATTTCACTTATACAGTGCGTGTACCTATGCAAGTGTGTTATGTAGGAACAGCCTGTAACACTCAGCAAAATCAACAATAAACAGATTGGTAATTGTTTAACATGGTTTTGGTTTCTGAGATTGCTTAGTCAATGACCTCTAAGTGCCAACATAATGTTACGACCAAGGAGCAGGTCGTTTGCTAACAGAAGCAATTATAAAATGCAAATGGATGTGCACTTGTTGCCAAGATTGCCTTAGAAAACAAATGTCTGCTTAATAACATGTCTCCAAGTAGATGACATAATTATGTGTTTGCATTATAAATGACAAGGCAAGAACACAAAATGGTGAGTGTTAAAAAAATCCGAAAGTGGGGGCACATTGGATTGAATTCAGCAATGTTCCTCAACCAGCAGTAGAAAGCCCCGTCACTTGTGCACAGGGGTTTCCTGATCCCACTGTCTCTCAAACTGCAGTCCAACACACCTGCAAAAATTGTTCTAAAAAGTCTGGGGACTTGTCATAACACAGGACTTTAGATCTAACCCGTTATAACGAAGAAAGGTTAGAAATGAAAAGTCCAACTCAGAAATCCACAAACAATGTTTTGTTCAGTCAGTCATTTTCCATTCCAATAATTTCTTACCTGTGGAATTTCAAACCATAGATTAGCTTGGCTGATTCCTGTTCTGTCTGTGGCTAATTAAGAGTAGTCAGCCTCTAATCTTTTAAAGTACAGGGGTCATTTCCTGCAGGAGTGCACAGGAGCGGAGGTCCGGCAGTAAAGAGCCCAGGGGGCGGGCACATGCAACAAGCCCCACCCCCTGCTCCCAGCAGCCCTCAGTCAGAGCAAGAAGCAGCCAGGTAAGCTGCAGAGCCCCCCCCCGGTCCAAAACAGTCCAGTGGCACCTTTAAAACCAGGTTTTATTCAGGTACAAGCTCTCCCTCCTCTGTGAGGACAGATCCACACGCCCCCCCCCAATAGCTAGCAATCCAAAACAGTCCAGTGGAGCCTGAGCGGTGGGTGTTGCCTTCTGGCACCCTTCTGGTGATGTCACGGGGTGTGGCACATGCAAATAAGTTATGCTAATGAGTTATGCTAATGAGCTCCTGCACCTCTTTTTCTACGAAATGACCCCTGTTAAAGTGTAAAGTAAACAATGATCACTTCAAGGATGCTTGAAAATATACATTCTTTGAATCAAAGCTACTGAAGTACTATGCAACTGTAATATTACATGCATCATCATTTAGTTTAGCACCTTTAACAAAAGAAAGCCTTGTCTAACACTTTGATTAATGAAGTATTGAATAAATGCATTTGACTTTTCAGCCATGGAAGTTTGTGGAGATAGTATATTTTCTGAACCAATGTGTGTGCAAGAGCAGTGGCTCACTTATGATAAAAAGGAGCAGCTGTTACCTCAGATGCCAGATAAGGTACAACATAAGAGGCCACAAGAGTTGGACATATAATACATCTGCTCTGTATCAGCCTCTTCTGCTAACAGAAGAGAGCAATATGTACATGCTCATTGTTCCACTGTAACCTAAATCTGTTTGAAATATTGGGAGTGGGGGAGACTCCTGTTAATTTTCCTCTGATACCATTACATGCTATGGTAGATCCAGAGCTCAACAAATACAGTAGCTTTCACTGGGGCCATGCTCCCCAAACAGATGACTAGCACAGCCAGAATACGGAGTATAGCCCACTGCACTCAGAGATGTTAGTGTTACAGCAACAACTGCACATATGTCCCAGAAATGCCAGATGCAGGGCCACTGCTTCTCCCTTCACCCCCTATCCTGTACAACAATCTCTTTCACTCACTCTTCGTTTGATCAGGGGAGCCAGGCTCATTTCTTATACATTCAAAAGCTATCTGACGGCTTCAGAACCAGGTATCTCTACTGATCTCTTAATGAATTAAGACCCTGTTGAAACTTTTCAAACAATGTCACGGGTTAGCAGGTTCATTCTGATCAAGTGAGGCTTCCATTTTCTTTTTAAAAAGCATTCCATGGACATTCTTCCCTTCTAAAGAAAGCTGTCATCAAAATGCATACACCCGCCTTGCTTGCATTGATGTTTGACTGCTCCCCTGGAAATGTGTATACTTCTCTCTTTTTTTTTTTTAAAAGAAAACCTGGCAATATGCAATGTCTAAAGCAGAACTATACTAAATATATTACTCAAACAGCCCTCCTTTTCAGAAGTCAACAGTAGTTTATTTTGTTTACTTCTCAGTCCTATATATCTGAACCTGTAGTTTATCCATAATGCACCTTCTACCTTTTATATTTTGTAATGTTGCAGTGGTACTGCAGGTATTATACACCATTACTATATGCTTATGTGCTGGCACAGTACATTTTAGGATCAGACTAGTAGGCCCAAAGAAAGCCTAACGGCAGAAGAGTATTCCAATGAAGCATGGATAGACATTCTAGGATATACACATATAAACAACATAAGTGCCAAATCACAAAGTTAAACACTTGACGTATATTTTTGCAGGGTCAGTTACATGTTCAGATTGTGGATTCCCATTTAATGTTACACTTGGCAAACAGATGGACATAACTGCTACAAAGTTCATTTTTGAATGTAAAATGCACAAAGAATAAAAAATAACTAATTGGCAGCTAGCAACCCAAGCGATTCTACGTCATGAATTCTTGATGACTTGCTGCTATCAGAAGATGAGAGCAAGTGAGCAGTGAGGTATCTAGTTTACCTGCACAAGTACAGTCATACTGTGTTTCAGCAGAGAACTCGATAGCTTGCAGTGGCACAAATGGATGACATCATTGGCTGGCCTGGTTTGTCTTATGCAAAGGCAGCCATTTGAGTAAAAATCTATAGTGGCCACTGCTGGTATGAACTGATACCATCATAGACAAATGTAGACTGCCATAGGCATCTGTGAAGAAAGGGTGTAGGAAGAAATGGGACCATCATGACTCTCCCCTCTTTACTTGGTTATCATTGGTAGGTGCAGGGATCCACCCTTTTCTTAGGGGCAACTTTGCATTGGTGGCCAAAACTATTGCTATGCACTTCAGCTGGGCCACTGTTGCCTCTGATTATGACTTACTATTTTTTGTTTCTAAGACTAATTCACACATTCAGCTTTTGAAGTGATAAAAGTAATCACATAAAATATTCCTTTGAGAAGTCAAATAATACCAACTGCAGTTATCAAAGTAAAAGTTTAAAAATGCATAAGGTTTCCTCTCAGTGATGGCTACTACACATAGAAGTGAGAACTCATAGTGTCTTGTCTGGTTAATGGCTTGAGAATTAGAAAGCTCCCTGAGATGGTAGATACTAGGTATCACCTATTAACACTTATAAATTATATTCTTAATAGAGGTCCATGTGAAACTGATTACAAACCTCATTTTTGCCATGTCAAAAGTGAATGTGGCAGTCATCCACTAGGACTGCTTCTCATAATATGTTGACTACCAGCTCAAAACTTGTTGTATTCAAGGTGTATCTCTCTACCACTTGCATTGTACTCACTGTGCAGAGTCATTGGTATACACCAGCCGGACACATGGGCTCAACTCCCATCTTGTTTGATTCCATGCCTCCTCTAAAAATTCCTGACAGGAGAATGCAGGGCTATGGAAACAAACTATGTGTTGGGAGTTTAATCTATGTGGCATGGTGACACACACAAAGAGGCACCCAGAACAACCAAAGTAAAAACCAATTCCCAGTCACTTTCATGTGGCAATCATTAGCTTTTAGCTAATATGATCAAAGGTAACCTTAAGTGCTGAAAAACATAAGGAAAAAGTTAATATTCAAAGTGACATAAAATAATATGGTTTGAAGAAACTTGCTCAATCCCAGTTTTATGGCTGAATATCCTGTGCTCCCACCATTAACTTTTTTACAAACTAATCCATACATGCAAATCACTATGTGCAATACAGCAAAGGACTGCACTAGGTGCTTCTTGCCAGATTAGGGCTGCCAAGTGGGGGCAGGGGGTGGGGAATTCCCCGCTTTGGAGGCCCAATTTCCGCCGTGGCGGAACCAGGCCCCGGGGGGAACTCCGCCCCTGAAGCTGCGTCACCAGAGGTGATGCAGCCACGTCGCTCACGTTGAAGGTGTGGCCCAGATCGTCGGGGCCACGCCCCCAACGTGAGCATGTAGCGTGTCACTTCCTGTGATGTGCTGCCGGCGCGCGAGCGCTTCGCACGCACGCGTGTCCACCGTGAGCTCCCGGAGCCCGGCGAGGCTCCCCCGCTCCGAGGGGTGAGTAGACTTAGCAACCCTATGCCAGATATGCTTGAACAATTCATGGGACTGTTTAGAATAATGTGTGAAGTGATTTAGAATATTAGTATATTCCAAATACCTGTTTTTTCATCTTCCTACACCCTTCCCAGATGTACTTTATATGGAAAAGCCATGCTGTTCACATCATATTTCAAACTGGCAAATAAGATGCATCTGAGCCATTTAAAATGTAATTCCATCTTGAGTACAAAACTCACAATAAAAATGGTCCAATTATATATGTGTGTGTGTATTTAAAAAATTACAGACCAACTGATACAAAACACGTTGTCATTAATATCTAACGTATTATTTCAAAACTGATAAAGCCAATGTGATGTATATGAATTATTTTAAACCAACAGTCATTTTCTAAAGTTAAAAAAAAATCATTTCAGTGGATTAAAAAACCTCTAAAATTAGCATGGCAGAATTTAATCATTTTACATGATTGGAGACAGGAGCAGAATTTTTGACTTGTTATTGCTATTGCACAATGTAGAGAAAGACATACATGTTCAAATAATCAATAAGGAACTTGCCACTTCATCCAGTCTTACTGATTAGTATCAAAATTTCCTTGAACATTACATTATTAAAAAGATAGGTTCCCATGATGAAAGGCAAGAAGACTACAATCCCAAGCACATTTCCGTGTAACAGTGAAAACAATGGGACTAAGTTCCAAGTCATTGTGCTCTAAGAGACAAGTGACTCTATCAGTGCATATTCAGAAGTCCCAAAACTACTAAAATGAGTTGAAATAGTAACCATAGCATCTGAAAAAGAAAACTGTACATGTTTATGTTTCTTGGATTTACTACCAATTTTAATGCAAGTAAAAATATTAAAACAGGAATGTAAGGAGGTCACAAGCTCCTCGATTATGCATAAGACATATTTTCTCCCAATTTTAAAAAATATATATTCAAAGTATGGCAGAGAAATAGAAAACAAAGTTTATTTCAGTTTTATATATTACATATATACACACCAATATTATTTAAATAAAACTTAGGCTTAAGACTTTTCTGGGGGAAAGTGGTTATCCACTTGTTAATCCAGTATAGAATAAGTTCCACATTCGATATTTTAGAACTGGGATGGGTCCAGGTTACAAGAGATAAAATCATAATAGTAAATCCATAATATATTGATCTAATACTTTTCCAGATGCTACCACCATATGTCTGAAGAGTAAACATCTTCCAAAAAGGTCATATAGAAAGAAGTTTTCTAGACTTCTGACTCTGGACTGATACAGTGTTCTGCCACTTAAAAACCCAGATCTATCTGTAGAAGGTTAATTTTGTTTCCCATTACAGATTTGCTTTCTTCTTCATCCATAACATTAACTGCAGTGAACTTCCAAGAGTAAAACGGTGTCTTTTTTCAAGTTTGCGTAAGAGGAGAAATAGTCACTTGTCCTGAAAGCTGGCTACAAATTAAAAATATTAAAGACAAATTAAAAGCTATAAAGATGAATGCTGTAGTGCTCATTCACTATGAACTAGTGACTTGAGCTACACTGTGAAAGACGTCAGAATGGCTTTTCAGATGGTTGCCCAATAAGCTAAGATTATAGTTGCAAAGTTAAATGCAGAAAGGACAATATTTACCTTTTCCAACTGAGCATTTTTTTTGGATTTGTACAAAAATTCTCCCACTGCCACAAAGACGGAAAGTACCAATCCTGCTGCCAGAACTATGAAGATGCCACCAATATTCTGTACTCCCAGGGCACTGGCATCTTTACTTTCTTCTTCTGGACAACCATTACCTCGCCACCATTTCTCCTTCATCATGTGCAACTTGCCTTCCTCTTGCAAGTGAAGAATTGCTATAGTTATCTTGTCTCTATATGGAGACCCTGAAAGAGAAAAATGAAACGCAAAGGTTACTGATGAACATTTTCAAAGGACTGCATAGTGTCTCTTGGCTATTTTATACATATCTCAATAAGAGTTTTCTGGTCTTTCCAAAATATTAAAGTCATATTTTTTAAAAGCAAACAGAGACTATATTTTTATACTGGGTCTTTTTTAATGCATCAAATGCAGGCCATGTCTGCACTGGTAGCCATCTTAACATCATAAATATGAATAAATACTTGGGTGATTATCCTTAACTTTTCAGTTCTTTGGGGAGTTCTTTATTATTTATTTATTTAGAATTTATTTATTTAAAACATTTCTGTTCTGCTTTTCCATCCAAATAGGGTCCCCAAGGTGGCAAATATCATAACATTGACACATTTCAACATTAAAACAGCATTTAAAATATAAGCATACATAAATTATTTAAACAAATGCATCCAGGGAGGGAGACCAATAACAATTACTAGGGGAATGCCAAACAAAACAACAACTTCCAGTTTTACCATACAGTTCCTGGTGATTTCTAGAGCTACCCTTTGACAGTTCCAGGTAGCTCTAGGAATCACCAGTAACTCTATGGTTAGAACCAGGGGTCATTTCGTAGAAAAAGAGGTGCAGGAGCTCATTAGCATAACTCATTAGCATATCTTATTTGCATATACCACACCCCTTGACATCACCAGAAGGATGTCAGAAGGCAACACCCACCACTCAGGCTCCACCCCAAAAATCTTCAGGTATTTCCCAACCCAGCTGGTGAGCCTACCTGGAGAAAAAGCTGGGTCTGCTGGGCTTTGCAGCGTGATCCTAAGCCAAGCGGCCGCACCAATTCTCCCAGATTAGAGTCCACACTCCTAGCCACTACACCAAACTGGCTCTCTTTGTAAGTGTTTTGAGTCTGAGTTACTAACAATAATAGCTCCTGAAGTATGGGCAATTTTGAGAACAAAGTTTGAACAAAGTCATTTGAACACTGTAATTTGTCATAATTAAAAGCATAGATGTGAGATCAGAAAAGGGCAGATGTAAAAACGCATGGAAATCTAAGTGGGCTTTCAGTACAACTCTAAACATCAATGCACTTGGAAGGATATTACCCCCTCCCCCACCTACCTCCTTCTGCCGTGGGCACTTGGGTGGCAGCAGCGGCGGCAGCTAAAGAGTGCTGCCAAGAGGGGGTAAAGTGCTGTGTGGTCCCAGGGCGTGCTGAGGCGGAGGGCTGTCTGTCTGATTCACACAATCCTCCCCCCCCCCAGTGCACAAACTTGAGGCCGTGGCACTTTCTTTCTGCCGGCGCCTCAGCCAGCCAGCCAGCCCTCCGCCTCGGCGCGCCCCGGGATCACGTGACCCTTTACCCCCTCTTGGCAGCACTATTTAGCTGCCGCCGCCGCTGCCCACCGAATGCCCATGGCGGGAGGAGGGAGGGGGGTGAGGGGGTAAAGGGCCATGCGGTCCCAGGGTGGAGGGCTGGCTGACTCAGGTGCCGGCAGCAGGGCACGCTTACCTCCTGCCTGGTGGCGCCTGCAGCAGCTCCGGTGGCCTTGGCTCCCCCGGCAGGTGGCGGCAAGCGTGGCCCTGGCGTGGGCTCCCCTCTTCATGCGCCCGCTCTGCCGGCGCCTTTCCCCACCGACCATGGGTTGCTGGAGAGGGTCTGGGCAGGTGGGGAGGACGTGGAGGGACATGGAGGGGAGCCTCGGGGATCAGCGCTGGCTTTTGGCGGGGGGAGGCGAACTTTGGCGCCCCCATCCAGAGTCCACCACCCCATCCAGGGCCTCCCGCTCTAGGCGAGTGCCTAGTTGGCCGAATGGGAGAGCCGGCCCTGACTGGATGCTGCCTCCATCAACTTGCGTGGGCCAGGCACTAACATTTGCCCTTACCTCATTAAGTGTTTGGCCAGGTGCCACTGTCTGCCTCCCTGTGTGCGGCTTGGCCAAGCCGAGCTGGGCACCACTGTTTGCCTTGCTTCGCATAGGGCTTGACCAAGCTGGGTGCCACTATCTGTGGACCAGGCCAAGAGTCACTGTCTACTTCACCTTGCATGGGGTTGAGCCGGACACTGCTGCCTGCCTCACTTGATGCAGGGCACCACCACCGGCCTTGCCTTGCACTGTGCCCAGTCAGGTGCCACTGCTTTCCTCGCTTCCTGTGGGCTGAGCCAGTCACTCCCTCCCTCCTTCATCATGCCTTCTGCAAGGTTCCTGTACGCTGGGAGTCATTTCCTTGGTTCACCTCAGGAGGGGTGAGTGCCACTTCTTCTGCACAGGATTTGGGCAGGCCAGCTCAGCTCTTCTGTTACAGGGCTGGCCACGCTAAGGTCGGGGGGAGGCCCTCAGTCCACTCAGAGGCATCCTGGTGCTCTTAATGAACAATCTGCCTCTGCTTCTGAGGTAAATTAGTCTGAGCATGTCTAATTGGCACTAGGTCACCCAGTAAGTTTTCATGGAAGAATGGAAATTTAAAGTCCTAATCTAAAACTGTAATCACTACACCACGCTGGCTTTTATGGGGTGGCTGCTGTTGATCAGTAGACGGCAGCCAGTCTGGGTTAGTCATGTAAATTGCATGGTATCAAGCCACCCAGTGGTTGCTTCCAGATCTGACCCAATGATTCCACCCCCAAAGGCCAAAAAAGCCCTGGAAAGGGATCTGCCCCCCCACTGCCTTTTACACCCCTCTCCATTTTTTCCAGCTTTTAAAGATTTTTCTGTAAATCTCCATGATCCCCCATATTTGGAGAAAAATCTGTCTTCTGTCAAGATGACCCCGATTTGCAGATTAAAGTATCTGGGCCAGACTTGACTATTTGAATATAGGATCATACCGATATTTCACATTTAAACTATGAAGACACATCAAAACATTAGTTACAACCATATGCTTTCCCCTCGCCCCTGTAGTCTCTGTTGTATACTCTCCAAAAAAGAAAGAAAGAAATACATTTGGCCACTTTCAGAAAATTTGGAGGGATGGTGGTAATCCCACTTCAAGGAGGAAGATGGTCCACAGTCATGAAAAACACTTCCCATGGATTTTGACTGTGTTTTGTACTGCTATGTGGTACAGCATTTTGAAAACTATATTACAAAAACTTATTCTAGAAATGCTTTATTGAAGATACTCCTATATTCTTAATAGACTTTTGACCTGCCATACTAAAACTACAGAAGATACTTTAATTGAGAACCCCACTCTAGAGGGCCCTGGGGTGAACTCTATAGAGATATGAAAGATACCATGTCCTCAACCTGTCCTCAAGCTCTGCACAACAAGCCACTGATGAAATTCAGGGCTAATTCAGGGGTAAGTGAGGCAGCTGCCCTGAGTTCCAAATTGGAGGGGGTGGTGGGGGCCCTGCCACCTTAGCCACCAGTGCTACAGTGCAACTTCACCCTCCCACCATGCCACTACACTGTGCCCTCCTAGCCCTTTGGGCAGCAGGCAGTGGAAAATGGGGGATCCCCTGCAACAACCCCCCCCACAACTGCTTATACTGCTTGATGATGCCTGTTTGCTGTGACAATGGGTAGAGAGTCAGATGGGCAGTGGGAGAGGCCTTTGGTTGCTGTCCGTATCATCACTGTGAGGCACCTGGCAGCAGTAGGGAGAAACAAGCAATATGTTGGATGTAGAGGGCTCTGACTGCCCTCTACAGCAGGAAAAGGCAAGGCGGTGAGGTGATACAAACAGCTGGGTGGTAGGACTGGGCTCTGGCAGAGAGAGATAGGGAAGGGAAGGGAAGGATGAAAGCACTCCACTCTCCACCCTCAGTGTTGGCATGTGCTACTGATACTCAGTTGGGGGGGGTGACGTGAGCAGCATAGGCGCGGCGGAGCCGGATGTGGACATAGCCGGGCCGGGGCTGCTACGAGCCGTGCACCAGAAGATCGCCGAAGCCGAGAAGACTGGCCTTAAAGAATGGGACGCCGACCCCAGTGGACCGCCGGAGGAAGAGAGCCAGGGAACAACTATCCCACCACTCGGGTGCCGGTAGGCTGCCCCACCCCCTGCAATATATGTGGCCATAGTATAGGAGTAACTTGCACTTGCACCATACCTGTAAACCGCTCTGAGACCTTCAGGTCTGAGCAGTATATAAACCAAATGTTAAATAAATAAATAAATAAATAAATAAAGGAGGCATAGGAAGACCCATCTCTGACTTTTGTACAGCAGGGGGGGGGGGGCAAAGGAAGCATAAGAAGACCCATCTTTGACTTCTGCCCAGGATGCCAGAATCGCTAAGACCACCCTGGCACTGCAAAAAGCTGCTGGTGGTAAAGCTCCAGTGCATGCACAGGCATTCAGAGTCACATGCAATGGTGGGTTGTTGTTTTTTTTTAAAAAAAAGTGATCTGGGACTTTGTATATTAGATCAGCAACTGAGTTTGCTGTGCATCCTCCTTTCCCAAGATAAATGCCAATCTTTCCTCCCAATATGATTACTTTTGAAAGGCCATTTATTATGTAGAAGGTTTTGCTCTTAATTTTAATGAGATATTGTTGTTGTGGGCTTGGAGGGGGTGGCGTCCAGAGACTGAACACTTTATGAATGATATGAATTAATAACGTAAGCAGAGAACAGCTTCATTTTTGGCAGGGAGTAAATCACTGACATAAGCACTTTTCATGTTGAGACTCGGATGGAAACCCTAATATATCCTTAAAAGCTTACAGTGCTATGAATTAAGCTGTACAGAAACGTGCTCACTGGTAGCCTCTGGCAATATATCAAGCTTAATGGACTGCATTTCATGCTATGCCAGCTAAAATTACTGGCACAAATGGATTTTTCCCATCATCCCCTTCTCCACCAGCCATCTGTGAGTCTAAAAAAGGGGATGCCAAGACTTAGGCAGGAGGGGTCTGCTAGGATGAAAACCATGCAGCACAGGTTTCTATTTGAAGAGGGGAAGCCAATGGTTCACTTTGCCCTCCTCAATACAGTCATTCATGTTCTGTGGCTTTTTAACCACATGGGGCCTCCAACCCTCAGCATTTCATTTTGAAGCTCATAATCAACAGCTGAAGAAAGGGGGAGATGGGAAAATCTAATTCTACAAGACTCTGGGGGCAAAACTACACATTATGTTTGTAATGCTGCAGGGGGTGGGCTTCTAATGTCCTGGCCCCACTGGTGGACCTCCTGATGGCACTGGTATTTCTGGCTACTGTGTGACAGAGTGTTGGACTGGATGGGCCTTTGGCCTGATTCAACATTGGTGTCTCTTATGTTCTTATGAGCCCCTTCCCCCATGCTGCAGTCCCAAAGCAAATGAGGTGCCTGCAGGCTTTAAAAATTATGTTCCCTGAAAATGATGTTCCCTGAAATTGCTGTTTAGCTGTTGGTAAAGTCAAGTCAGGTCTGGGAAACCTGGAACCCACTTATTTAAAAATATAATGTATAATTTGGCCCTTCCTTTGTTGCTGAACAGAATTCAGCTCAATCTTACTACCCCTTACAGTTGTTCAATAAACAGGTATAACTGTGATAACACTGCATGCAGGTAAGGCAGCTTCTTTCTGTTGGAAAAATTAGCAAAATAGTTAAATATTCAGAGATTGCAATGGATCTTTGCTCCACTGGAGAGCAGGCATTTTCTTCTATGTAAAAATCTTTATTTATAAGGGAAGGGTTCACAGGAAGTCTACAAAACAACAAAGACAACTAAGACTACATCTTTATACTTTGACCACATGGTCTACAACAACAGTGGAGATTCTTCTTTTTGACCCCTAGAAGGAAATCACCTGAATGCATTAACCAATGATTGTTAGTAAATAGGCTTCAGTTTTCCCAGGCTCTCTCCTCATTGGCTCTGAGCCAGGTTACATAAAAACATAAGAGAAGCCAATGTTGGATCAGGCCAATGGCCCATGCAGTCCAACACTCTGTCACACAATGGCCAAAAATACCAGGTGTCATCAGGAGGTCCACCAGTGGGGCCACGACACTAGAAGACCTCCCACTGTTGCCCCCTCCAAGCACCAAGTGCTCCAAGCATCACTTGCCCTAGACTGAGAGTTTCCATCTATACATTGTGGCTAATAGCCACTGATGGACCTCTGCTCCATATATTTATCTAATTCCCTCTTGAAGCTGTCCATGCTTGTAGCTGCTATCATCTCCTGTGGCAGTGAATTCCATGTGTTAATCACTCTTTGGGTGAAGAAGTACTTCTTTTTATCTGTTCTAACACCCGACTGCTCAGCAATTTCATTGAGTGCACATGAGTTCTTGTATTATGAGAAAGGGAGAAAAGTACTTCTTTCTCTACTTGCTCTATCCCATGCATAATCTTATAAACCCTGATCATGACACCCCTCAGTCGTCGTTTCTCCAAGCTAAAGAGCCCCAAACGCTTTAACCTTTCTTCATAGGGAAAGTGTTCCAACCCTTTTATCATTCTAGTTGCCCATTCTAGTTGCCCTTTTCTGCACTCAAGGTTCCATCCTCGAGTCTTTCAACTTGTATTCTGAGGTAGTGTTTTCTGTCTCCAAGCCGTTTGACTTCTACTTCCTTGTTCAGAACATCAACTATCTCTTTAATATTCTCTCTGTTTTGACAAGACACAATCAAGTTGTCAACATAAACAAGAACATACAGGTATTGTCCATTTTTAATTCTACTGTATAGGCAAGGTTCAGCTTTCCCTTGCTCAAAGCCTTGCTTCTGCAATAATCCTGTCTCTTGATGCAACGACACCAAGAAGTGTTCTGAACATTGCTTGATTGATAACTGGAGCAAAAGTTTCAAAGTACTCAGTCCCATATTCTTGTGAATAGCCTTTGGCTACTAGGTGTGCTTTGTATAGTTCTACAGTCCTATTTTCTTAATATTTGATTTTGAATACCCATTTGCATCTAACAGCTTTCTGTCTGGAGGTAACTTTGTAAGAGTCCATGCTTCTTTCTCATATATGGATAGTATTTCCTGTTCCGTTGCTTCAATCCATCTGTCGCTTTCACTCAAAGGTAAGTTGCATACTTCTTTCCCATTCTTAGGTTCTTTTGCAGATTGTACAGTTTCAAAGAATCCATATTTCTGTGGTGGTTGCCCTTTAGTACTTCTTTCTGATCGTCTCACACTGGTTGTGGGTTCTGTTGTGGGTTCTGCTGCCTCCTCTGGTGTGGTTCCTGCTTCCCCTTCTGTTCTGGTAGTTTCTTCAGAAGGTAGACCTGCTGGTTCCCTGGTGGTCACCACACGTAACCATGCAACCAACTCTCCAGGAGCAGTCTCAGAACTCTTTGGATCAGTTACATTGGAAGCACAAGGCAAATTGCTCTCATCTACATATACAACATTTCGTTCCCCAACTGTGTGATTTTGGGGGTTGTATATCCTGTATTCTTTTTGACCGATACCCTACTACAAGTCCAATTTCAGCTCTGGGGTCAAGTTTTCCCCTTTTTTCCTTTGGTATGTGAGCATACCCTTTGGAACCAAAAGCTTTGATGTGCTTTAGTCCAGGCCACTTTCCAAACCAGGCCTCAAATGGAGTGGTTCCAGTTACCTTTGGAGGTACTGTATTGTGTAAATACACTGCTGTGTTGACAGCCTCACCCCATAGGGTATTTGGTAGACCAGAATGTATTAGCATAGCCCTACACATGTCCTGGATTGTTCTGTTCAGGTTTTCAGAAGAGCCATTGTGTTGACACGAGTGTTGGGTAGACACTTTGTGCTCAATCCCTTCAAGTTCTAGAAATCTTTTAAATTCTGCATTGCAATATTCACCACCACCATTGGTGCACAAGCTTTGGGGTGCTTGGCCAAACTTGTTTTTTAATTGTGGCCACATAGCATTTGAATTTATTGAGCATCTCATCCTTGCTCTTCATCATATACACAAAAGTATATTTTATTTTGCTTTCGGTAAAAGTCACAAAGTATTTGTTCCTGCCACACAATGACATTAGTGGGCCAACAAGATCACTATACACAGCCTCTAGGAACTTCTCATGGTGAGTAGTAGACTTGCCAGTGTACTTCGGTGCAGTTCCCTTTGCTTTGAGACATGTGTCACATATCTCCTTTGCCTTGTCACAACTTACAGCAGAAATTCCACATTCCTTTAACAACTTTTCAACACTCTGCATCCCATGATGCACAAACTTCAAATGCCATGCATACAAGCAATTCCGATGACTACAAGAGCCATTGCAAGTTTGATAAACTTGTCTCTCATCAGTATCAACAACTTCTGAGTCTCCACTAACATCCACAAGATAATGAAATCAATTTCTCTCCTCCACTTCAAAGTGAGTGATCCAAGGAGATCTTCTGGATCAGCTGCAGATGTGAGTCATTCATTTGACAAGCCTTTATTGACATACGTATACACATACAATAGGAGATCAGATTAAATATAGATTGGAAAATACAAATCCATATAGGGTAAAAGTGGAGCTACGGTGCAGAAAAACAGCATGAAACCAGAAAAACTTAATGGTTACTTATCAGAACGTATAGCCATAGCACTAAGAAGAAACCTTGCTACTATTTTGGTTATTTGCGTAACTTGATTATCAAGCAAAAACAGAACCTTAAAATCGTCAGGAATCTCTGAGAATTGAGGTAATATAGGATACAGAAGATCCTGGCGGGGCACCAGATAAAAGGGACATTGAAGGAGAACATGGGGGACAGTTTCAACACAGTCCTTCTTACAAGGACAACACATGCTGGAGTAGGGGATCCCCTGGAATCTGCCAGAGAGAAGAGCAGAAGGAAGGACATTAAATCT
The DNA here is from genome assembly GCF_001447785.1 of Gekko japonicus. Taxonomy (NCBI): domain Eukaryota; kingdom Metazoa; phylum Chordata; class Lepidosauria; order Squamata; family Gekkonidae; genus Gekko; species Gekko japonicus. Next base: position 937,577 of record NW_015170903.1, on the reverse strand, counting down.
GGCCAAGGAGATGGCTCTGCACAAATTTGGAGCGATAAATTGATAAAGATATACAGCTGGAAGATTTGCATTTGGAGCAGATCTGAGTATGTTCTGAGCTGGAGATCTCAACCCAGGGGGGTTAGGTCCACTTAAGTCTACAACAACAATGGAGATTCTTCTTCTTCTTGACCCTAGACGGAAATCACCTGAATGTATTAAACAATGATTGTTAGTAAATAGGCTTCAGATTTCCTGGGCTTTCTTCCCATTGGCTCTGTGCCAGGTTTCCTTCCAGATCAGTCTAAACAATAGCACACAAGGTAAACACACATTAACCCTATAATGACTGAATTTTAGACCTTGCAACACACATATTTCCAACACTTTCTATATGACTAACAACTTCCAAATGCTTACAGTCACTTTAAGTCAGATCCACTTTAAGTCAACGAATCTAATTACTCAAGTCAGTTACTACATGAAATGAAACTTCTTCTTCTTCTTCTTCTTCTTCTTCTTCTTCTTCTTCTTCTTCTTCTTCTACTACTACTACTACTACTACTACTACTACTACTACTACTACTACTACTACTACTACTACTACTACTACTACTACTACTACTACTACTACTACTACCAATTTACATCATGCCAGCAAAGTGCTAGGCCAAATTTAGAAGCATCTCAGTTCCTATCCAGAAGTCTCTATTTAAAAATACAGGACAGATAATAGGGGTTGTGACGGAATTAAAGATCTAGGACCAGCAGAATGTAAACAAGGAACACTGCTGAGTCACATGACTGAGTGAGGAGGGGGCCATTTGGCTCAGAACACTCAGTGATGGACACTTAACAGGCAAAAACTGACAGTTTGGGGCTGGCAGTTGGGAGAAGCAGTTGGAAAGTTGATCAGTGGAGTTAGCAGAGAGCGGTCAACTTGCTGAGGAGCTCTATGGAGGGAGCAGACTTCTGTAGCTCTGTGTGAACAGCCTGATAACAGTTTGAGCAGAGAACTGGAGCTGAATATTCTGTTGTACTGAGTCCCTCTAGAGCAGTGGTGGGCAAACTCAGTCAAGAGAGCCAAATATCAACCAAGGTCACATCAGCAGGTGCAAGTGGAGGAGTGGGGAACCAAACCCGGTTCTCCCAGATTAGACTCCGCACACTTAACCACTACACCAAACCACGACACAACCACGATCAAGACTCCTAAGTGGACCAACAGACAGGCATACACTCATTTGAGAAACTGAGTATTACATTACAACACCTCTGGAACATTACAGATCAGTAGAGGCAGCACTGCACAGTGGTCAGAGTTGCAGATTGATGTGGGGAGACCCAGGTTTGTATTCTCACTCTGCTGGCTGAGTGACCTTGGGCAAAATCTCCCCTTCTCTCCCTAACCTACCCCACAGGGTTGTTGTGAGGATGAAATGGAGACTCATGGGCAGGGTCCCCAGCTTCCCTGGCAGGAACACTATGTTAAGAAATCTCTCACAATTATGCAGCCATAGCAGGCAGGAGGGAAGGAGGCGAATACCTCCAGCACCAGAGACTTGTAGAGGAAGAGTCAAACTTTGGGGACTCACCCGTCCACCAGAGGGCCAAGGCAGCAGGAGGCAAGAAGCCTGGGTGAGCTGGGCTCCTCCATGCCTGGCAGAAGATGAGGTGCAGAGGCGAGAGGTGGGCAAGTAGAAGAGGCACTCAGCCAGCTGCACAAGCTGTGTGCAAAGAAACTACCACCACCCCAAGCTTCAGGGCTGCCTCGTTAAAGGAGTGCGGAGGCCAGACTCGCAAATGAGAAAAAGCAAGCTCAGGGTTCGTGGGTCACATTTTGGGCTGTGGAAGAGGAACCGGCTCCATTCCTGGAGTTCTCTCGAGTTCCTGTGCTTTTGGTTTTGCTTTTTGCCAATCCGCCTCCCATGACTGCTCCAAGGGCTGCTGGGGCTTCCCGCAGTTCGGCTTCATTATATCCTATGGGCCATTGAAGTCAATGGTGAAAACATAAGGTATATTCTGGAGGCTGGAGAGGAGGGGGTTTGAGGGAGAGGCTCCAGAATCGCAGGGTAGCCTCTGGAGCCTCTCCCCAAGATACTCACCATGTTTCAGGAACATTGAACCAGGGGGTCTAATTTTACAAGCCCCCAAACAGGTTGCCCCATCCCCTCTATTGTTCTCTATGGTGGGAAAAAAGTTACTTTTTTTCCACCATAGAGAACAATGGAGGGAATAGGCCGTCAGCGCCTACGGCGGAAGAACCACACTCAAGGGGCCAAAGAGTCGCATGTGGCTCTAGAGCCGCAGTTTGCCTACCACAGCTCTAGAGGAAAGAGGACAGTGAACAGAATGGTGAACGTTTAACACATCAGTGGTCACAAACACCAGATACATTGCTCCTAAAGGAACTGGTAGATGTAGTTAAGAGAGGGCTAAGGATCAGTTTGGCAGGAGTCTGGAAAGCTGGCTGGTGGCCAGTTGGACTAAAAAGGGGCCAGATAGCTAAAGCCAAAGGTTAACCACAAAGCAATACTGGAGAGTATAAGGATGTTTAGTGGACTGAGGAACATCTGTGTGAAACTGAAAGTAACAAGCATACAGCCTAAGTGAAAGCCAAGTCAAAAGTTATAGCCTGAAAGGAAACAAACTATCCTGTGTACATATCTTCCATCCCCCTGTTGTGTGTTCTGAAAATAAAGTACTGTTCTGTTTTGAAGTGAACAAGCCTTGGTACCTGACTCTTAACTAAGAATCAAATACACTTAGCAGTGGTCTTCAACAGAGCTTACAGTGAAAAGAAACCCCCCGAGGAGAGTATTTGTATAGAGGGAACTGGTCAGCACAGTAACAGCAGGTCTCATCAGTCACCTCTCAGTATAGCATATATTAGGGTTAGGGGTGATGTGCAATATTATAGGGTAGATGGTGATGTGCAATATTAGTGAATAGAGTAGATGGATAGAGTATTATTTAAATGGCATAATATACTATATTAATAATGAAAGGAAATGTATACACAAGAAGAACAAATGAAATGAAATGAGACATGGATGAAAATTTAATGTCGACTTCCGGTTTATGGCGGCGCGCTAGCAGACTCACCTTCCGGACCTCCCGGACCTCCCGGGGGTGAAGCTGCGCTCCAGCCGAAGAAGGAGGTGTGCAGGCTCACAACCTCCCCCCCCAGGGGCCCGGCGAAGGGACCCTGGCCATGGAACTTTAAAGAGGTTGCCACTTCGAGGGCGGAATGCCTGAGAATTGAGGCGCCTCTTCGTTCCGACGGTTCTCCATGCTGTGAGACCGAATGGGCTTAGTGACGCTGACCGGGCCGAGCGCAGGAGATCATGCGGCAGAAATGAAATAAAAGCGAGGTCGAACGACCGATTATAAATGTGAGTCAACCCCTTAGCGTTTAAAGAGAAAAAGATAGCTCCCCACCCCACCCCACTGAACAGGAGAAAAAACGAGCAGGGGAGGGACGCCTCCCATGCGCATGAATTTATGAGCGATTGAGGGGGGGAGCAGAAGAAAGCGCGAGGGCAACTGCCTAGAAGTACTTACCAGAGCGAGTTCAAGCAGTCAAGCACACATTCAGAGACTTTTGAAAAGTTTGCGAAAGTAAACAAACGATGAAGATGGCAGGGAAGAGGGACAAAGAAAGACTTTTGAAAGCGAAACCGGAGAGCCCAAAACCGGAAACTACCAGTGAGACGGCAAAGGCTGTAGCGGACTACATGCGCCCTCTACTGGAACAGCTGAATAACTTCAAAGAACAGATGTCTGTGGTTACACAAGGCATTACTGCACAACAAACACAAATAAACGATTTAATACAAATAATGAAGCAAGATGCCGAGAAGGTAAAGGAAGTGGCTGCAACTACCCAGAAAGTGAAGAAGAAAGTACAAAAGCTGGAAAAGAAACAAACTTCTTTCAAGACCAAATGCTGCAAGTTCAAATGGATAAGGCTAACATGGTCCTGCGCTTCCAGGGTGTGCCAGAGAACAGAGGAGAGAACCTTAAAGAACTGATGAGTGAACTACTAGCCCCAGTATCAGAAATGAAGGCAGAATCGCTGCTCGATGATATGGATGTGGTTTACAGATCATAGGATATATAAAGAAAAATAACCTGCCTAGGGAAATTGTAGTAAGATTCTCGAAGAGGCATGTCAGGGATTCTATCCTGAAAGCGGTTTCTGGAACACCCCTGAAAGCAGGGGAAAACACCATCAGAACGTTAAAGGATATTCCATTTGAAGTAAGACAACACAGAAAGAAATATAAAGAACTTGTGCTTTTTTTTCAAACAAACTCAATTGGATATAAATGGCTATTTCCAGAAGGCTATTTCCAGAAGATCAAAGATAAAAAAGAAAAGATTGACTCTGTTCTGAAAGCTCAAGAATTCCTAAAGGTTCAGCTGGGAAGGTCAAAGGACGGGAAAAAAGAAGAGGACAGCAAGTCCAGTGGCGAGCTGAAAACTGGTTCTTCCAGAGAGGACTCTCTGTCTGAGCAACGGGCGGCAGCCCCAAGCCCCTATAAGTTGCGGAAGAGAAGGGAAAAGAAGAAGTAAAGGCTGAAGGACTCTGAATTGTGCCTTTGAAAATTTTGGGTTTTGGGATGATTGGGGTACCGTTACTAGACAGTTAAATGTAAACTTTAAGAGAAAATGGCTATAAGTGTTTGACTCAGTTTATAAAGGGATCAACGATGAGAAGACTCGATGTATCTAAGCTAGTTGGAGGATCTCCTCTCTTGGGTTTTTAGTTAGTAGTGGGTTCTTTACTTTCTCCTATATATGTAGTTTTCCCCCTCCCTTTTTTCTGTGGTAGTTTTTTTGTAGTGGAAAAAATAATAATAAAAAAAATCCCCTCCGGGGGCTTAAAAAAAGAAAAAAGAAAATTTAATGTCTACTTGGTATCATACAACCACTGGAATGATAAAAGTGGGCAGCCAATATGTTTATTGCTATGGAAATATCCTACATACAGTAGCCTTCTTCAGATGATGTCTGCACTTTCAAATAAAGCATTCTGAGGAAGAGCAGGAGCTAGTACAATGATCACAGTCTGGTGATGGTGCTGAGGCAGTGGCAGGGCCAATGTGCTTGTAATTATTTCATGTTTTGGTGTGTGTGGTTCTTTAAATGTTTAGTTTGACTGCAGTAATGTAAGGAGAGTGATAGAGGGAGATGAGTGTGATGTGACTGGCTGATGACTGAGAGTGTGGGAGGAGGGATGTCTTTTTTTGGTGAGACGAGTGTGGAGTGTGGTTGTTTTTAGCCTGTATGGCAGAAGAAGCAGTTTGAGTCCTATGTGGTTAAGACAAACTGTTTAGCCTGTGTGGCTAAGAGAGGCAGAGTTTAGCCTGTGTGGCTAAGCGAGGCAGAATTTAGCCTGTGTGGCTAAGACTGTCAGAGTTGAGTTTTGGTGTTTTGAGAGACAGTGTGTGGCACCCAGCTTTATCAGTTATATAAGTTCCTTTCTTCAACGACAGTTAAAAAATACCAAGAAACCTATTTTGTTCTTTTATAAATACATTACTTGTTTAAACTAATCCCAGCAGTCAGAACAGTCCTTCCACAGGGCCACATAGTCCTCTGAAGTGCCCATACACAGGGTCATTCTACCATAATAGAGAGATTTGGAATTTTTAATTCCTTCTGGCAGCAGTAATCTACTAAATTTATGTGAACAGAGTGTGTTTTAAAAGAAAAATAATCTCCACATTAAGGAGACGTCACAGTGCTCATTTCCACTTCCTCTTTATGCATGCAGATGTCATCTGGAGATGGCCAGTATGGCTTGAACATATGTGTATAACCTAAACACAGATATATGCACACACCTCAATATATCATTCAAACGCGAATCATTCATTAAAATTAGTATAGTTACTTTTGATATAGTTGTATGTTACTTTTGATATCTCTACCTATGCATTAAAAGGTAAAGGTTCCCTTGCTCGAAAGCCAGTCAAATCTGACTCTAGGGTTGCGGTGCTCATCTCTGTTTCAAAGCCGAAAAGCTAGCACTGTCCAAAGACATGTCCGTGGTCATGTGACTGGCATGACTAAACACCAAGGTGCATAGAATGGTGTTACCTTCTCACTGAAGTGGTACCTATTTATCTACTTGCAATTTCTTGCTTTCGAACTGCTAGGTTGGCAGGAGACCTATGCATTTATTGTTGTTGTTCAGTCGCACAGTCGAGTCCGACTCTTCGCGACCCCATGGACCAGATCCCGCCAGGCCCTCCTGTCTTCCGCCGTCCTTTGAAGTTTGCTCAATTTCATGTTCGTTCCATCTATGACACTGTCTAACCATCTCATCCTTTGCCGTCCCCGTCTTCTTTGACCTTCAATCTTTCCCAGCATCAGGGTCTTCTCCAGTGATTGCTCCCTTCTCATTTGGTGGCCAAAGTATTTGAGCTTCAGTTTCATTATCTGGCCTTCCAGGGAACAGTCAGGATTGATTTCTTTTAGGATTGACTGATTTGATCTTCTTGCAGTCCAAGGGACTCTCAAGAGTCTTCTCCCGCACCATAATTCAAAAGGATCTATTCTTCGGCGCTCGGCCTTCCTTATAGTCCAACTCTCGCAGCCATACATGACTACTGGGAATACCATTGCTTTGACCATGCGGACTTTTGTTGGCAGGGTGATGTCTCTACTTTTTATCATGCTGTTTAGGTTCGCCATCGCTTTCCTCCCAAGGAGCAGGCGTCTTTTAATTTCATGGCTGCAGTCACAGTCTGCGGTGATCTGGGATCCCAGGAACGTGAAGTCTGTCACTACTTCCACAGCTTCCCCTTCTATTTGCCAAGGAGTGATGGGGCCGGATGCCATGATCTTAGTTTTTTTGATGTTGAGCTTCAAGCCCACTTTTGCGCTCTCCTCTTTTACTCTGAGCAAGAGGCTCTTTAGATCCTTTTCACTTTCAGCCATTAGAGTGGTATCATCTGCATATCTGAGGTTGTTGATCTTTTCCCCAGCAATCTTAATTCCCGCTTGTGATTCATCCAGGCCAGCATTTCGCATGATGTACTCTGCATATATATTAAATAAGCAAGGTGACAGTATACATCCTTGTCGTACTCCTTTTCCTATGCTGAACCAATCAGTTGTTCCGTATCCGGTTCTAACTGTCGCTTCTTGGCCCTTATACAGGTTTCTCAAGAGACATGTGAGGTGGTCTGGTACTCCCATCTCTTTAAGGACCTGCCATAGTTTGTTGTGATCCACACAGTCAAAGGCTTTAGCATAGTCAATGAAGCAGAAGTAGATATTTTTCTGGTACTCTCTTGCTTTCTCCATAATCCAGCGAATGTTGGCAATATGATCTCTCGTTCCTCTACCTCTTCGAAACCCAGCTTGTACTTCTGGTAGTTCTCTATCCACGTACTGTTGAAGCCTAGCTTGTAGGATCTTGAGCATGACCTTGCTAGCGTGTGATATGAGTGCAATTGTGCGATAGTTTGAGCATTCCTTGGCATTGCCCTTCTTTGTGATTGGAATGTATACTGAATTTTTCCAATCCTGTAGCCACTGTTGCGTTTTCCAAATTTGCTGGCAAATTGAGTGCAGCACTTTAACAGCATCATCTTTTAAGACTTTGAATAGTTCAGCTGGAATACCATCACCTCCACTAGCTTTGTTGTTAGTAATGCTTTCTAAGGCCCATTTAACTTCACATTCCAGGATGTCTGGCTCAAGGTCAGTGATTATACCGTCGTGTTTGTCAAGGACATTGAGGTCTTTCTTGTATAGTTCTTCTGTGTATTCTTGCCATCTTTTCCTAATCTCTTCTGCTTCTGTTAGGTCCCTACCGTTTTTGTCCTTTATCATGGCCATCTTTGCATGGAACGCTCCCTTGATTTCTCCAATTTTCTTGAAGAGATCTCTAGTCCTTCCCATTCTATTGTTTTCTTCTATTACTTTGCACTGTTCATTCAGGAAGGCCTCCTTATCTCTCCTTGCTGTTCTCTGGAAATCTGCATTCAGTTGGGTAAATCTTTCCTTTTCGCCTTTGCCTTTCGCTTTCCTTCTTTCCTCTGCTATTTGCAAAGCCTCATCAGACAGCCACTTTGCTTTCTTGCATTTCTTTTTCTTTGGGATTCTCTGGGTATGTTGCTAGGAACCCACCTTGGGGCTTCCTGGAAATCTTCAAGGCTCCCCTGGAGAGTTGGCAAATGGCTGTTTTACCCTTTTTTTCCTTCTTAGGGAGTCCCCAACCCACTCCTAGCATGTCCAAGCGGCTGGGGGAACTATGCAGTACAGAGGGACTTCTCAATGACAAGAGTAAAATTATTTATTTTGAAACCACTCAACTATATTCAGGCATACTAACAGTGAACTGAAGAATCAAAATAAACATGACAAAATCGCTCCATCTCTCCCTTCTCTACACATACCCTGTCTAGATGGTCTGCAGGGCAGGCACATTACTTGTTTCCACTGGAGAAGGTTAGATTAGTACAACTCCCAACATGGCCTCTGCCTCCTGCAGACTCCAGCCAACAGCCTGACTGGCTTCAGACTTCTGACAGACTGACCTCAATTCTGATAGACTGGTTTCCTGCCCAAAAGCTCCACTATCCAACAGCACTTCCCGCCCAGGAAGTGGCTCTCCCTCCTGCAGCATTCTGGGGCAGATCTCCTCACAGCCTTGATGGAGTTCCTGTCCTCTCTAGGGAGATGCCCTCTGACTACTGGTTGGAGATGGGGGGGGGGAATGAGGAGGAGACTAGGTCAAAGCCTAACTCAAGTTTGATGGTCCCCTCCTATCCAGCCCACACCAACTTACATCCTGCTCATAAAATGGTGTTTCTCCACAGCCAGTATGGCTTGAACATATGTGTATAACCTAAACACAGATATGTGCACACACCTCAATATATCATTCAAACTCAAATCATTCATTAAAATTAGTATAGTTACTTTTGATGTGGTTGTATGGTTACTTTTGATATCTCTACCCAGGGCTTTTTTTGTAGAAAAAGCCCAGCAGGAACTCATTAGCATAATAGGCCATACCCAACAGCAGGAACCCATTAGCATATTGGGCCACACCCATGACAGCACAGCTCATTAGCACAGTAGGACGCACCCCCATGTTACCAGATTCATCCAGCCACACCCACCTTTTGCTTCTTATTCTGTTTACCTTGTTTGTTGTCAAAACCCAGGGCTTTTTTTGTAGCAGGAACTCCTTTGCATGTTAGGCCACACACCCTTAATGTAGCCAATCCTAATGAGTTTCTGCTGTTCGGTGTGGCCTATTATGCTAATGAGGTTCCTGCTGGGCGTGGCCAACATGGGAGCCAGACGGAACTCCGTTCCTATGCGTTCCTGCCCCAAAATAGCCCTGTCTCTACCTATGCATTAGGTAATCACAATTCCTATGGTGAGAGGAGATGTGTCCATACCACTGTATTACCTTATTTCTAGTATGTCGTAGAATCTAATGTGTGAAATGATTCTGTTCAGAGTTGGCTCAAGAATAGGGATGGGCACAAACTGGGAAACAATGGTTTGGTTCATAGGTCGTGGTGTGCCTGGTTTGCGAACCACAAATCATCACAGATTTTTAGGAGCTAAATAAACTGGTTCAGTTTGTAAGGTTTGTGATGCAATACAATGTCCCTCCCTGGTGTGCTAGAGACAGCAAACTCACATGGGATCTCTGGCTGACTCTCCTCTACTTGCCCTCCAAGTTTGGTGAGGATTAGATTTACGGGGTTCAAGTTATAACCCCTCCCAAAGAAGGGGACCCCTTCCTCCATTGTTTCCAATGGAGAAAAAAACCCACAACAACAAAAAAAGCAAGGGCAATAGAACCCCAGCAGAACAGAATCAAAGTCCTAGAGAATCTCTGTGTAGAAAATGAAGGTGGGGTGTGTGAGACACAGGTCTAGAGATACAACACAGACTTGCCAAAGTTACATTCCTCACTTGTTGCTGGGATACAGTCAGGCTTGATTGATAACAAGTTGCTATCCCAGCCCAGCAGTGCAGGCATCTGGGAAGGGAGCATCTTTACCACATTCCATTCTTATCTACACAAATCGACCTGTGCCTTCTTGCTCTGCTCTGCTTTTATTGCAATAAATTATATTTTTATCCCAGTCACCTGGATTTCGCCTGAGTGTCTTTTTTGGGCAAAGGCACTCAGACCACACATTTGTGGAACAGGGGCCTGCCCAGCTGAACCACTGCCACTGTGACAGTGCAAACTAAACAGGACAAAGGTCAAGTCAGAAAATCTCTGCAGTAGAAACTGCAGGTGGTGGGGGCATTTTTGCAAGCCCAGCAGATCCAGTGCAATGTACAAAGTGTCCAGCAGTACCAGGGTAATCAAAGAGTGCCCAGCAGAATCCAGTACCATTGTGGCAATACCAGCTCAACAGGACTGAAGTCTAGCATAGAATCACACTTTAAGCAAGGGGAAGTTGCCAGCCCACCAGCCAGCTTGCAATGTACTATTGCCCAGCAGAACCCAGTACCATTGTGGCAATGCCAGCTCAATAGGACTCATGTGAAACACAGAATCACAATCCAAACAAGGAGAGGTTGCAAGCCAGCACAACCACTACAGAAGTCCAGCAGAACCCAGTGTCACTGTGGCAATGCAAGCTTAAAAAGACTAATCTCAGAGCACAGTGTCACAAGAAATTCAAGTAGGGGTGGATTTTGCAAGCCCAGCATGACCAGTCACAGTGTGCAGAATTTCCAGCAGAACCCATTGCCACTGGCACTGCAAGCTTTAAAGGACTGTTCTCAAAGCACAGTGTCACAACAAATCCATGCCCGGAGGGGAATTTTACAAGCTCTGTGCAAAAAAATGGGAAGAGAACACAAAGGGATGTGGGCAAAGGGAGGGGAAACCCTCTTAAAACTGACAAGATTAGCTTGAAACTGAGAAGAGTGTTTCCAAGACTGGAGAATCCCCCCCCCCGGTTGCTTTGAACTTTGGTAAACATTTTGCTTGAGCAGAGACAGTCTGTCTGGAAATGTATTCGTTCATGAACCACCATGAAACTCCACTAACTGCTTGAAAATTCATGCTGATTGACCTGCTATGAACTTCAGTGCACGAACCATGAACTGCCCAAAATTCATCATGAACTTTAGTTCATCAGCCAATTCATGACCATCCCTACTCAAGAATGAGGTGAGGCAGTCACCTTATAGGCCAGTGGATTTTTTGGGACATGGCAGCTTCCACTAACAGCGTTGCCTAGCACTGCTCATTGCTGCCTTGTTTTCCTCATCTCCCACCCTTGACCTTGAGCCACCAACACTTCTTTCCTCCTTACTCCCCCAAGCATCTTTAAATATAACCCAGAAAGCTGCACATGCTACAGCTGCCAACTTTGGGTTGAGAAATACCTGGAGATTTGGGGGAGGAACCTGGAGAGGGCAGGACCTGGAGAGGAGAGGAACCTTCAGGCTATAATGCCATAGACTCCATCCTCCAAAGCATCCATTTTATCCTGGGGGACAGATGATCTCTGTAATCTGGAGACCAGTTGTAATTCCAGGAATCGCCCAGGGCCCACCTGGAGGTTGGCAACCCCAGTACGGCTTCTTGAAATATTGCTAAAAGAATTGTGTGAGAATTCAGGATATTGCATTGCACTGCTTGCCATTCTATGTTTAAAGCTGCCTGGAGTAAAAGGAGGGGAGGGACGTTGGTTGCTCCAGGCAGGAACAGAGTTCAGGGGCACTGGTGACCCAAATCCCTTACTGAGCTGCTACTGATGCTTATACATAAGAACAAGATTTCCAGAAGTATTTCAGCACTCTCTATAACATTATCATTTTTTTTAAAAAAAAAATGTAGTTTACCACAGAATCAGTTTGATAATAATGTCCCAACCACACTCAGTTTTTACTTTTGAGAAGCATGGTGGAGTCCTACAGAAGCAGCAATGGGATTAGACCTCAATGACCATTATATTGAGCAAGGAATGCAAAAAAACAAAAAACAACACCCACCCCCTCCCCCAGGATTCTCAGAAAACTAACATGATTGTAAAAGACACCCAGAGTATGGGTGCTTCAGCTCACAACGGTTATGTTTCCACTGCCGGACTGCATTATAAATGCCTGAGGAACAGAAAGTGAAAACTACATTCCTCAGAGATAATTTCAACACTATATTCACTATAAATATTTATTAACAACATGTTAGAGTTATGCTCCATTTTCCCGCTGTTTTGCTTTCCCTTATTTACCTCAGGAGCCAATTTTATACTGACAGCACTCAAGTACTGAAAAAAATGTAAATCTGTTTTTATTTGGGCTGAAATCTATTTTAACTTTCTGAAAATAGTCCCTTGGCCACTCTAGAAAGCAACAGAGCCCTCCATAGTTCAGCCATCTGTATGAGGTCAGATTGATACATTTCTAGGCATAGTAAAAGCCTAGATTTATGTACAAACTGTTTTGTATAAGTTAACTCAATACATCTCTACTGTAGAACACTTTTAATATATTCTACACTTATACAATCATTCTGTTTCCTTTGCATCTACATTAAAGAAATCAAAATTAAGCTGCAATCCTATGCTTTCTTACCTGGGAGTAAGCTTCGCTGAATATAGCGGGATTTACTTCTAGATAAATCTTCATAGGATTTCAGTGTTGGAGTAATCCAATTGTTATCTAAATATGTCTGGTTAGGATTGCCAAGCAGAGCCTTGCAACCAGAGAGAGGGCTGGGGTCAGGGACACAGGGAGTGGGTGTGATGTCAGCAGGGCCGGTGCCAGGGTACTGGGCGAGGCTACCTTCTGGCACACACACACCCCTACATCTTCAGTGCATTTTTTGTTAATACTGTATATATCATACAGGAAGCCAAAGAGGGAATTATAGTGTTGTAGTTGTTGGAATGATTGCATTTTCCTGTATTAAAAATCACAAAGGTGTTTTTTTTGTCATAGCCTAGGCTTATATTTATGCCATATTCTCAGAAAGGCACGTCTAATATAATGATTTTTAAAATCAACATTAACTTTTACTTTATCATACCACAGATGAGGGTGCCACTCAAATTTCAAATCATGACCTTCTAGCTCCAACAACTGTTTATTTCTCAACAAAAACCATTTTTAGACATATCATTCTGGCTTTGTTAATCTGTTTCCGGACTTCATTAGGTGGATACTTTAGTTCCAAAAAGGTTTGTTGTAGATCCCTCAGGTGAGAATCTCAGTCTTTAGGTTTGGAGCAGATGCAGCTGTAGTGTACAGCGTGGGTGGGTGTTCATTGTATTTTCCTCAGAAAATAAATACAATCTTTGAACAGCCATCCAAAAAATACTATTTTAGCCACCATGGATATGGAAACTTTGTATATAAAAAAGCAGAATGGTACCAGAGAAAACCTGTTGCAAGACAGCCCCCAAAAAAGACAATAACAGAACACCACTCGTGGTCACATACAGGTCTCAACTCAAAGCAGTTCAACGCTTCATTAGCTACTTACAACCTCTATTGGATAACTACAGTTCTCTTTCACAAGTACTGGGGGGCAAACTTTTCCTGGTGCACAGACAGCCCCCCAATCTCAAACAACTCCTCACCCACAATAATGCATCATCTAATTTGAACATGGACACTGGTACCAGAGCTTGCAATAAACCCAAATGCCAACTGTGCTGCCACATACACTCAGACAACACAATCACTGGACCTAATAGCATCAACTAAAACCATTTCAGGCTTATTCACATGCTCATCTTCTAATATTGTATATGCCATTAAATGCCAACAATGCCCTTCAGTTCTCTACACAGGGCAAACAGGGCAAAACCTATACCAAGAGATAATAAATTTACACAAATCTGACATTAAGAATCACAAGACTGAGAAACCTGTAGGAGAACACTTCAGCCTTCCAGGACATTCAGTGGGTGACCTCAAAGTAGCTGTTTTATTGCAAAGGAACTTCAGGAACAGACTGGAAAGGGAAATTGCTGAATTACAAGCTATTACAACACCCAAAACAACCCCCCAGGACTTAACAGGGATATTGGTTTCTTATCTCACTACATATGCTAAACTTATTCAGTCCTTACATGTGTATTTTCACCAAGAAGGGCTATTTTTGTTGTTGTTCAGTCGCACAGTCGAGTCCGACTCTTCGCGACCCCATGGACTAGATCACGCCAGGCCTTCCTGTCTTCTGCCATCTAGTAGTTTGGAATAGTGATTGGAACGTAACGCAATGAATATTGGAATGTATTTCTCTTATCTGGTGACAGAGGAGACATAACACTGCACAACCATTCACAACACCTCAAAGAAAAGGATGCTATTACCTCCATACTTGAGAGGAGACGAATGAAGCGAATGGATCTCAGTGTCAGGTTCCACAGCCAAAGAAAGGAGTACACACTTATCATAAGGTTATACCTTATTGTAAGAGCTATAGAGGCAGTAACATCGTCACTGTTAGGAATGGCTACGTTCCTACAAGCATAATGGGATATAGGGTATTCGTATGCACCCCACCCCTAGGCCAATCGGCCTGACTCCCGCGTGCGGGAGAATGGGGCCCCAGGCCGTTAAAGCCAAAGCTTGGAATCGAAACGAATCCCACGGGTAATTGATGGGAAGACACTACACAGACAGCTTACAAGTTCAGAGATAATAAAGGAATGCCACAGCAGTTGGTACACAGGTCAAGCAGATGCACTCTTGCCCATAAGCATCATGGCAGCATAGCTGACACTCAGTTACTTACTCTTAGCATTACACAGTTAAGGATACGTTTACACATCAGTTTCCTATTTTGACATATTTATTTGCTTCTCTGTGTTCCCCCATAATTAAATCCAAACAAATGGTGACCATATAAACTTAGCTTGTTATTCCTGTTCGGTCTTTGCATTTGTTAAAACATCTTCATTATGTTGCATGCTAATTTGCTGTTCACCTTCTGCCTATAGGTATGGACTGAACTTCCATTTCAATGTATCTGAGGACCTGTGCATGCACACAAAAGCTCATACCTTGAATAAAACTTTGCTGGTCTTAAAAGTCCCACTGGACTCAAACTGTGTTCTACTTTTTCAGACCAACAAAGCCGCCCATCTGGATTTAGACCAATACGGTAAGCCTTTTAAATAAAAAGCTTTTTAAATATTTTTTGAGTGAATTTCTATTCCACATACCAGGGGAGGCAGAGATGATGGGACAACACTTGGTTGCGAAATCCCTGGAAAGTTTGCGGGTGAAGCCTGGGGAGAGTGGGGTTTTGGGGAGGGCAGGGACTTCATTGGGGTAGGATGCCATAGAGTCCACCCTCCAAAGCAGCCATTTCCCCTAGGAGAACTAATCTCTGTTGTCTGGAGATCAGTTGTAATCCCAGGGGATCTCCAGGTCCCATCTGGAGGTTGGCAGTCCTAGACAACACATATGCAAGGTAGGGGATAATAGCAAGCAAAGGCAATAGAGCAAGCCCCTTTGCCTGCCAGATACTACAGCATTTGGAGACCTATGCAGTGCTGTGCACATTGGACGGCAATCCACATAATACCTTTTGTTAGGGCCAACCAAATTACACACATAGGAGTCTGTGAGCTCTCATATTCACCAGAACCCTTCCTCAGACTAGCTGTCACAATTTAAAAAAAAAATGTTCCAAAAGGGAAAGGAAATGCCTCAGGACATGATAGTGTGAGTCCTGGTCAAGCCCTCACTGTGTTAGGTGCAGAACCATTTCACATGGTGCTGTTTTAAGTTACACCCAGTTCTTTGGGGCAAGAGGCAATAAATCATAGGTCTTAACAAAGTCCAAGAAATATCTCTAAATTCTCTCTAAACCAGGAAGATTCAAAATCCCTTTTCAGAAGAAAGCACAGAAAACACTTGGTGGCCAAAGTATTAACAAATTTAGAGTCCAGTGGCACCTTTAAGACCAACAAAGTTTTATTCCAGGTGTGAGCTTTTGTGTGCATGCATACCTTGAATAAACCTTTGTTGGTCTTAAAGGTGCATGCCACTGGACTCTAGATTGGTTCTACTGCTTCAGACCAACATGGTTGACAACCTGGATTTAAGATGTTGCCTAAGCTATAGAGAGGCCAACCAAGGTCAAATTCTGTCAGTTTACCTCAGGTTGTATTCTGTCAGTCAATCACCATAACCTCCAGATGCCACGTTCCTTTCTTTATGGGCTGGATTATGGTATCATAACTGTGAGAAGTTGTTAGCATTCTTCCTGGGTTTGCTTGTGATTTTACTTTTAGATCCATGTGGCTGCTGTTACAATTGATGTCCACACTAGAAGGGTCAGGGCTGGATGATGTTGACAATGTAGCTGGGACTCCCCAGTCCGGCTCCGCCCCTCACTCTTAAACCCATTAGCCCAAGCAACTCCTGGGGGGCCAGCTTGGAGTTCATCCCAGTATCCCCCTGTGTTTACCCCCACTCTCTGGCACATGATGCGGGAATAGACTGTGCCTGAGCCTGGAGGCTCTGCTGCTCCCTCAGAAGAGACCAGGGCCCGGCCTTCTGTGTTCCTGCAGCCTGCAGGGGGGTGCAAGCCAGGGCGCACCAGGGCTGGAGGGCGGGCTTGCTCCTAAGGAAGCCGGTGGGTGTGGACTCCCCTCAGGCCGGGCGCCTGGTGCTTTAAGATCCCATGGGCTGCCAGCCACCGGCCAGAGCGGAGGAGGAGCCGTGGTAAAGAGGGAGGCCGGGCTATGGCACCCGGCAGGAGAAACGCCAAGGCAGGAGGGGCGCCCCACACCCGGCCGAGTCATGAGTCTCTGTAGGTGGTGAGGTGCCGGGGCTTCTTCAGGCCCCCAAGGGCTGGGGGATGGAGAGGAAGGGTGGGCAGGGGTCCCCATGGCCACAGGCCATGACCTGGCACCCCCTCCTCTGGGAATGGGGGGGAGAACAAAGACTAGCTGGCGCAGGAGTCGATTTGGTGTGGGGGGGGCTGGAGGGCGGCCAAGTCAGGCATCTTGTGTCTTCTCCAGCGGAGGACTTTCCGCCAGGAGGATCCCCAGGATGCGTATCTAGAGAGGGGGGGAACAGAAGGAGAAGAATGCGCCAGCCTCTCTGTTCAGGGTTGCGGCAGGAGGGGGCGGAAGGAAGGGCTCTGCTGGACTTGGCGGGGCTACCCAGAAAATGCATGCCAAGCCGGGGGTGCTTGAGCAGCCAGGACCTCTCTAAAGTCCCAATGAGAATCAGGTCCCTAGAAACTCAGTAAGTTATTTTTTTAAAAAAATGTGGAGAGTGCCTTTCTGATCTAGCCTATATAAAATGGATCACAATTACTATTGTCATTTATGTTTGAGAATGTTGGCATCAAGCAAATCCCAGCCATCTGAAAGCCTCACTTGTGGTCTGTAGGGAGGTATTTTTCGGTAGTGTCATGCTTCCTAAGAACAGTGTGAAGAACACACAGTAAACAGTACATCAACAATAGAACTGTCAACAACAGTTCTTAGAAAATGACCTTAGAAAATGAGCAAGAAAAATGAACAAATATTTGGGTTTCTACACTTTTTACTGTAGAATTTATACTTTCTACAGAGGAAAAAAAATCCTTTTAGAGATTTGGCTTGAACATATCTATCTATATCTATATCTATATCTATATCTATATCTATCTATCTATCTATCTATCTATCTATCTATCTATCTATCTATCTATCTATCTATCTATCAATCTATCAATCTATCTATCTATCTATAAGACCCTGTTTTCTGTGCAGAAATAAAGATGTCTCACTGTGAGCTGACCAAGATCTCAGTAGCAGCTGAGTTCTTTGTAAAAAATTGTGTTATCTGGGATTGGACTGAAATTTGGATTCGATTTGGGCTACTGAAATACAAAATAATTTAATGTATATAATTTCATTTCTTCTAAATGTTCAGTTAGTTAAATTAACTCCTAAGAGCTAGCTTCAGCTAAACCAGAAAAGATTTGGCAAGAAATTAAAGGAATTGATGACCAAGCTAATCCTTATTCTCATTGTATAGCCAGGGAATTGCTGCAAGTATACTACTTTTTAACTGCTACTCATACTGGGGTGTTTCTTCAATCAATGTCAACCTTTTTAGCCCACTTCTTTGAGGTCTATATTTCTGTTCTTCTATTAATTACTATAGTCCTTATTTACTTTAGCCCATTTTAGTTTCATCATTAACTGTATAGGAAGAATAAGGAATCCAAAATATTCTTATGAATATTCACATTTATGTTTTACTGTACACAAAAGTGATGCAATGCTTCAGTCTTTAATGCCCAGGCCTTGAAAGAAGACAATAAGCATAAATATAAATAAGCACAACATAGCATAAAACTTTATTATGCATGTACATCAATAGGAGTGTTTACATTGTGGTTTGCCATGATAGCCTACTGTTATTTTCTACTGGTGGTAAAAAGTGCTCACAAATCACAGCCAATTTACAGCAACCTTATAGGCTTTTGAAGATAGATGGCTGAAGCAAGTGAAGAGACCAAAGAGCAGGCCAGAGAGAAGACTGCAGTAGTCAAGACAGCAAATAACTAGAATGTGAATCAGGAAGAACTGTATTTTCACAATATGGTAGAAGTTGACCCAATATGATTCCACAACAAAGTGAGTATGGGGAACAAAGAAAAGAGAGAAAGCTTAGATTTAGGCCTGACATCAACTGTGGACATAAAGAACATTGTGTGAGAGGAATCTTGATAAAAAGATGAGATTTCAGCCTTGTGTTCGAAAAAGCAATACAAAAAATCCAAACAGATACAACAGGCAGGCAGTTGTAGGAATGGGGCTGAATGAAGAAGAGAACTCTGGAGTACAGATGTAGGGTTGGTTACCAAAAGAACTGTGATTTTATGAGGTCTCACAGGGACAATCTAGGGATAGAACAGCAGAAGGCTGAGAGTAAAAGAAGAGTTTCTCCCTATAGAGGTACAGTATATGTTCATTGAGAGGAAATGATAAGGTGGAGGCCAGCAAAGAGGCCAGTTAAACATTATTTATTTTTTCTGTTCCAAATTGTCCCCTCAGTTTTACCTGCTAGAACAGTTCACATTTTATTTTGTGTATTTTGTGCACATTTTGTCACATTTTATGCATGATTTCCTAGATTAGTAGAACTATCCTTTTTCACCACTATATATTTTATGCCGTAGGTCATTACTATAATAATATTATATATAAACACAATATAATCATTAAATATGTATTAGTTCTTAATTATAAAAGAGCAAAGTTCCCCATAGATTTCAACCATGTGTGCTATCCTAGATTTAATTAAGGTGGTTGGAGACTAGAAGCAGGCTCCTAGGGGAGACCAAAGAGCACATTTGTAATAGCTCTTATCCTTAATATGAATTTCAGGCCACAAGAATAGGTTGATGGGAATGTACAAGTCTTTATAAATGGTGCATAATATAAACATTTTAAGGACTCAGCAAAACCCCAATTTATACTTGCTTGTACTTCCATACCATTCCTTTTCAGTTCTGGAGGGACTGTTTCAAATATGTATACAACTGGCTTGTAAGGAACAGATATAAAATTTAATTCAAGTAATGCTGTTACTAAAACCACTTGGAACATTATGGCTGCATAAAAGTATGTATGCCAAACACCTGGGACACAGTTTTACTCCACTTGGAAACAGACTAGCTGAACATCTGTATCATTTTACTTTAGTTCACAGGCTACAAACCAAGGTATTGTTATGTGTGCCATGTAAAGACTAAGCTGGCTGGTTGGGATGTATCACAGCCTCTGCATTTATATTTTGATAAATGGAAAAAGAGGTATCTGTTGGGCTACTTCGTATCTGCTCTTTGTGGGAAAAGTAGGGTCAGCAGAATGGATACTCTTTGGGGAATAGCAGGCCTTGGCAAGTTGTCCCAATGTCTACCAAAGAGTTTGTTATCCAGATTTTTCTACTGGGGCAATTTTATACCTTCCATATTCATTTATTTATCACAGATATATCAAAAGAACCTATTAGAAGGGGATCTTGTGGAGCTACTCTTGTGCCCAACGATTTACTACCTGTTCATCATTTGAACTGATGTAAACTTGCTGCTTTTGCCAGCCGCTTTCCTGTTGTAGGATGCAAGGGTAAGCAGAAGACAAGCACTTTATTTAAATGTAAGAATACCAACACGTTCTGAGCACCGAGATCTATCAAGAGAAAGTAAAAATGAGGAGTTGGATCCCAAGTAGAGTTTCCATGGGTGCAAGACATTCCATTTGCTAAGCATGATTCTCCTGCTCCTCCTCCTGCAGAAGCCAAAAATGCCTCCTTATTTCAAGCTCTCATGAGAGGTGGAAGGCTGTGAAATTGTGCTGTGCAAAAAAATACCCACGTTGTCCCTATGGAAACTCTAGTTGGCATCCAATCCTAGGAATGTACAATTCAGAAATATTCAGAGGTATCTGTTTATTTTCCTGTCCAAATTGTATAATTCTGGATGTTCAGAATCTCATTGGTTTATACAGAAATCAGACTGAGTTGACTGGTAAATGAACATATTATTTAGATAACTTGATAGACGGGGGGGCAGGGTGATGAATGCCCCTTGATTAGTGGTTGCAGGGTTTTGTTAAGGAAATTAAGACAGGCAGAAGACCTCAGTCTGCATATTATGAATGTCTGCACTTACAGACCCCGGAAGTGGGTGAAAACAACAGTTGCTTGAGGACACTCTAGCTCTAACTTTGATAGCCACACAGGTGCTTTTTGGATCTAAATTGGAAGATGTTCTAATTCAGCAACTGTGCATTTGGCACTAGACACATGACTTTCACCTTTTGAGGCCTCACAAACATCTTTGTCATCTGTCTTTAGTTCTTGCTGCTTAACCTTCCTCTTCCTGGTCCAATATTCACTTATTGGTTATCTTATTGCAATATGCATTTAAGTTAGGTGTACCTTAATATTGTTTGACCTCTGAAGAAGGCCCCAATAGGGCAGAAACGCATCAGGTCATGTACAGAGTTCCCTCTAAGCTGAGTTAGTGTGAGCTAGCTCACAGTTTTTTGGCCTCCGGCTCACATATTTTTTTTCTTAGCTCAGGAAGGATGGTTCCAGAGCAGACTAATTTATGCCGTAGCCAAATTGCTCGCTCACAACTTTAAGGCCAGTAACTCACAAAGTAGAATTTTTGCTCACAAGACTCCACAGCTTAGAGGGAGCGCTGGTCATGTGTTTAGGCTATACTTTTTTACGAGGCTGTCATTGGGCCCTTATGTATGTTTTTAACTGTCTTTCTAATAAATACTTGTATTTTTGTATATTATAAGTTTTAACTAGGTTTTTAATATTGGCCCTTCATTAGACTTTCTTCTCACCCTTTTGGTTCTTGATTCCAGTTTTTGGGTCAGGTTTGTCTCCCCCTACCTGTGTCTTACTGAAACCTGAACTGGTGCCTGGAGGCAGTTCTGGAGTAGATGCAGGTTAATAAACTGAAGTTTAATTTCCCTTGATGGGTCTGTAGTCTGGAGGTGCTCTTAGACCAAGTTCTGGTGGCCCTTATGAGGTAAGAAAGGTGGGATATATGTTGAAGTTGGCCAGTCTGGATGCAACGGACTGCAGTATCTTCGATCTCAGCTCTACTCGTGATGAAAGAGGTGGTTGGGGAGAACGGCTGCTTGACCACGTGGATAATGCTGCCAAGGACAGTACATATTTTCAGTCAGCTGCACTTTTGAAAGAAAGACATTACAGATGTAATCTAGAAATGCTAAATGAAGAAATAGGTATTAAAATGCATAATGGGGAAAATACACAGACAACATGTGTTTTAACACACATTTGTCCACAGCAGTTTATCTAGGAAAAAATATTCATGGTTTGGTCTTGTTTGGCCTTCAAGAAGAGAAAGTATGGGACTTCCGGTTTATGGCGACACACTGGTGGACACATCTCCCGGACCTCCCGAGGATGTGATCTGTGCACCAGCGGAAAGGGGGGGCGACGGGTCGCTACCCCCCCCGGAGCCTTGGCAAAAGGCTCCTAGCCATGGGGCTTTTGAGGGGTGACCTCTTCACCAGTGCGATGCTGGGAAATTGAGGCACTCCTCCCCTCGGACGGTCCTGCCTCTGAGTGTCCATATGGATCTAGAGCCGCTGATTGGGACAAACGTCGAAGATCGAGTGTTTTGACCAATAATGAACAGTGAGTCAGGTTAAAGCCAATATGAGAATTTAAAAAGAAAGCTATCCCCTGGGAACAGCGAGAAAAGCGAACGGGGGAGGGGCCCCTCCCATGCGCATGAACTAAACAACGAAATACTAAGGGGGGAGTGGAAGAAAAAGCATTGCAATCTGTTTTGAGAGACTTACCAGAGCGCGGATAAGCGTATGGGTGTATTTCAGAGACTTTAGCAAATTTTCATAAAAGTAAACAATCCATAAAGATGGCAGGGAAGAGGGAAGAGAAAGACAAACCAACAAAAGTGAAACCAGCAGGAAACATGAGCCCTCGACCGGAAGAGGTCACTGATTTCTCCAAAATGTTGGCAGATTCCTTGCGCCCTCTGCTGGAACAGATGACTAACATCAAACAACAGCTGACAACTCTAAACCAGTAGAAGGCTCAGATGATTACAAATCTTACTTGCTTTCACTTCCCCCCAGGCAGTCATTTCCGAAACTGGGAAATTAATTCCTGGGTTAATGATACCAATGTACAGTAATAGCCACACAGGTTGTTCTGCTGCAGTGAGGAAGGAGGCAAGATCACCTTTTGTGCCTCTTGTATCAACGAAACTGTGATTCTCCCACCTTCCCTCTCCTCACTGCCACTTACCTGCATGGGTATTACAATCCACCCACGTCCCATGAACTTTGGAAAATCTTTCCCAAGTGTGAAAGGGACTTCTGGGAATGGGGAAATGAGAATGTCCTCAGTGCTTGCACTAAAATTCATGATCCTTGTGCAAGAGGAATACAGGATCCACCTCTTTGCTAATTTCATTTTCAATGCCAGCTAACAGCAGAAAGCATTCATCTAAACTATTCAAGGAAACTCTCTGTTCAGTAAAATAACGTAAAGGTAAAGGTTTCCCTTGCTCGAAAGCTAGTCAAATCCGACCCTAGAGGGTGGTGCTCATCTCCATTTCCAAGCCGAAGAGCCAGTGTTGTCTGAAGATGTGTCCGTGGTCATGTGGCTGGCATGACTAAACGCCGAGGCACATGAAATACTGTTACGTTCCCACCGAAGCAGTACCTATTTATCTACTTGCAATTTCTTGCTTTCGAACTGCTAGATTGGCAGGATCAGTAAAATTAGTGCCTGTTTAAAACAATAACACTGTAATGGTTTGTTATCCAGCCCTTTAGCAGAGCAAGTAATCATTCAGCTCTGCAAACCAACCCTTATATTGTATTGCATGAAATTTATTAAGAGCACACACACAAAAACCTGGGTTGATCTACCGCAAATGATAGTAGAAAAATATGTCCATTAAGAAATAGATAAGAAATAAGTGGGAATAATACCTTGAGTCCATAAGAATTATATAATTTGCAGTGCAATCCTAAATAGAGTTAAGTCATTCTAAGTACTTTAGTGGGCTTAGGGTTGCACTGTAGCCTCTAGTTCAGGTGATTTGAAAGTCTTTTCAGACTAAGCTTCTGGTGGGTTCCTTTGCACAGGTTGCAAGCAATGCTCCCTCTAAGCTGTGGAGTCCTGTGAGCAAAAATCCTACTTTGTGAGCAACGGCATTAAACTTGTGAGCAGGTGATTTGGCTACTGCATAAATTAGTTTGCTCTAGAGCCATCCTTCCTGAGCTAAGACAAAAATGTGTGAGCCGGAGTCTAAAAAACTTGTGAGCAGGTCACACTTACTCAGCTTAGAGGGAACACTGGTTACAAGATAAAGTCATCCAACATGCAATTAAAGTGTGTAACTGCAAGACTACATACAACTGCTTCATCGTCATCTGGTGAAGTATCTGATAACAGGCAAGACAAACAAAAACTTGTCTCCAAGTATCTCTCCTTATATATAATTGAGTAAGAACATTCTATATGAACATTCTAAATTTGGCCCCTTTAGTGTATGGACGCTTGAATTGTCAGTCAGAAGACGCTGGCTGGGTTGACTGGCTGCCTTGTGCAGTCCCGCCCAGCGTTTCAAGGTCTTTTGCATATGGAAGCTGATTGGACTTCACTGCATTCCACACCTCAAACTCACCCCCCTCCCCGCAAGGCAGTTGGAATGTCAGTTGCATATGGAACCTTCAAGGTCTTTTGCATATGGAAGCTGATTGGACTTCACTCCATTCCACACCTCATACTGCTTTAGGTATGGAAAATCCTGGAGATTTGAGGAGTGGAGGCCGGAGAGGGGGACCTCAGACAGGTTACAGTGCCATAGACTCCACCCTCCAACCCAGCTATTTGCTCCTGGGGAACTATTGTTGCCAATCTTGGCCCAGCACCCATCAAACCATTCTCTTCAACCTCCTGCTGTGCAGCTGACTTTCCCCTAGGGTTGCCAATCTCCAGGTGGGACCTGGAGATCTCCCACTGCTAAAATTGATCTCTAGATGACAGTTTCCCCTGGAGAAAATGCCTGCTTTGGAGGGTAGACCTTATGACATTATACCTGCTGAGTCCTTCCGCCCCCCCAATGCTGCCCTCTACAGAATCTACCCCCCAACACTCCAGGTATTTCCCTCCTTATAGCTGGCAACCCTACTTTCCCCTCAGTGCCTGTTGGTAGGCAACTAAGTTTGGTCCAGTCACCTACTTTGCCCTTTGGGAGAAAACATATTGGGGCCAATCCTGATAGGGTTGCCAACTCCCGATGGGAAATTCCTGGAGATTTGAGGGATGGAGCCTGAAGAGGGTGAGGTTTGAGGAGGGGTGGGACCTCAGACAGGTACAATGCCATAGACTCCACCCTCCAAACCACTCAGTCCCTCATGGGGAACCATTGTTGCCAATCTCCAGGTGAGGGCTGGAGACCACTCAAAATTACAATTGCTCTGCAGAAGGGAGGGCGGAAGTCAGCTGAAGTCAAAGGGGCAGATAATGGTAGGTTGATGGTTAGCTGCGAAGGAGATGGGGTTGCCAACTCCAGGCTGGCAAATTCCTGGGGATTTGAGGGGTGGAGCCTGGAGAGGGTGGGGTTTGCGGAGGGGTGGGACATCAGACAGGTAGAATGCCATAGACTCCACCCTCCAAACCAGCCATTTCGTCCTGGGTAACAATTGTTGCCAATTTCCAGGTGAGGGCTACAGATCACTCAAAATTACAACTGCTCTTCAGGGAGCAGAGATCAGTTCCTCTGGAGAAAACAGTGGACTCTGCCATTATACCCTGCTGAGGTCACCACAGCAACCTGACACTGTTTGCCTAAAGCCAGAGCATTCCCCCAGAGCCTCTTTCTAGATCCCGTTGTATTTATTTCCACAACGGGCTTTACTGCTATTTCCATTTTAAGTAAAAGTAATCTTGTGTCTATTGAATCTGATAATACAATGTCCTACTTGTTCCAGTCCTTTTATTCTTTATAACATTGTCAAGGGCCCGTGATCTGTGTACACCACAAATACATGCCCTCATAGGTAAATCTTCTGTTTTTCTATGATACACACAAAAGCAAGAACATGGTTTAACAACCAAGTATATTCTCTTAGCACTACTAATGCTATAGTTCTCACAAAGTTGGGAAAGAAGGACCCTGAACCATAATAAGAAGCATCAGTAGTCACAACTGTTGATAATACAGGATTAAAATAGCGCAAATATATACTGCCTAGGTAAAGTTAAAGGTTTCCCTTGCTTGAAAGCCAGTCAAGTCCGACTCAAGGGTTGCGGTGCTCATCTCCGTTTCAAAGCCGAAGAGCCAGCGCTGTCCGAAGACGTTTCCGTGGTCATGTGACTGGCTTGACTAAACACCAAGGTGCATAGAATGCTGTTACCTTCCCATTGAAGTGGTACCTATTTATCTACTTGCAATTTCTTGCTTTTGAACTGCTAGGTTGGCAGGAGCTGGAACTAGAGACGGGAGCTCACTCCGTCATGCGGCACCCTGGGTCTCGAACTGCTGAACTACTGACCTTCCACAGCCTGCAGTTCAGCATTTTAACCACTTGAGCCACCGCAGCTCCTTATATACTGCCTACCCTTTGTCAAAACTAGCTCCCACAGCTGTTGTCCAGACCCCTTGAAGTTTTCTGTAATAGATTTCTGAGTCATGGAAGAATAGTTTTGGATGAAGTTTGCATAAAATTAAGAAGAAATGTTCCTAAGGAAGGCTCTAAATTTTGTCTTTTGGTGGAGAAAGTATTTTCACATGCTACAACAGAATCTGGACCAATTTTTAGTTTAGTGGATTAAATTGTGAAAAAACATCTCTGTATGCCTGAATTTGTATGTATGCCTCATCCTTGCTCCTTCAATGCAGTTTGCTCTTCAGGAGTGTTTACAATCATAGTCTATTTATTTACTTTTATTTATTTCCAATGGGAACTTAAAGTGCTTACATCTCCTCTCCTCCATTTTATCTTCACAACTACCCTATGAGGTAGGTTAGGCTGAGATCATCTAGACAATGCTGGATCATCCAGACAACACAGTGGCATGATTGCCCCAGCATCCCCAAAATAGACACCCCCCCCCAATCTGGGTTTAATGTGGGCTTTATTTATTAAGATGATCTGAGCTTTCTTAATACTCTTTCCTCAGTGCAAGCACCTACATACTGGGCTACCAGGAGCATGCCAGTATTAATGGGCAAACTCACCCTGACTCCAAGCATGAGGTGGCCTTAATCCACCAATCTCTTTCCGTGCCCTGCATACCAAAGCATGCTGAGAGAGGTTGCTGGCAAACAGTAGGTTTTAACTGGTGAAGCTCCAGCCCTGAAGGGACCCCACTGCCACCTCTCTGACTGGTAATCCATGAGAAGCTGGTATGGAGGCTTTCCCCTATTACAGTGACAGCAAACCTTTTAGAGACCGAGTGCCCAAACTGCGACCCAAAACCCACTTATTTGTCACAAAGTGTCAACACAGCAATTTAACCAGAATACTGAGGATTTACTTTAGAAAAAAACAACTCATACATTAATTTAAGATGATCCAAACAAAGTAAGGAAAGCAATCCCAAATGCTTTCATTTACTTAAAATTATTTGGCAGGGAATTCGACACTTTAATAATGGTCTGGGCCTGGCTGGGGTGATAATACGCGTGCTCACAGAGAAGGCTCTGAGTGCCACCGCTGGCACCTATGCCATAGGTTTGCCACCACTGCCCTATTATGATGCCTTTGCAGTATGTCTAAATCACTCTAAAATGGTGACAGTGTCTCCATGACAGACATGAGGACACCATCAAGTCTAATTTGGCCCTTAGTCAACCCAGAACTGAAGCTGTTGCTTAAAAGTGTACTGGTACTTAGCTGAAGGAAAACAATTTGCCCATGAGGTTATCTTGGGTTTAATGCAGCAAATCAGACAATGCCAAGGATAGAATATCTTATGCATAAGGTAGTGCATGTTGATATCTCGTACATGCATCAAATGTTCACATTTGCAGGCAAGCAGCCATTCATAGGAATTTGGTGTATCAAATGGTACACAAGTAAAGATTTAGTAAAGTAAGCAGTACAGCTTTAAAGTAATGCAAATAAATTAAATTAAGCAATATTTACCAGTGTCCAACATTAGTTCAACAGCCTGTGATTTTGCTAGGCTTCTTGCAAAACCATTAATAATAGATATTGGGTTTTGTTGGGGGTTTTTTTACAGTGTGTGTAAAACTGATTAGGTACATGCTCAAAACAGTAACATCTGGCACAATAGCTGTTTTGCACTTTTTCTACTGGCAGCTACAGCATACTTCAGCAAAATGTCCAGTTTTTCTACAGTGATTCTGTGTAGTTGCCTTTGCAGGACATCTTGTGTGGTTTGCAAGATGCTGAGTAGATCCATAATGAAACCATGTTTTCCTCCCTGTACTTCAGATTTGACTCGTCTGTGGTTTTTATTTTGTTTTCCCTTTGTAAGCATTTGTTTGCATTTCAGCACACCTTTCTACAGTAGAACTACAAATTGAAATGTGTGTTCTGTATTGAAGCTTGTTACCTGTGTTTCTGATTCTAGAAGCAGGCATGCTTTAAATGAAGCATAGTTATTTTCTCAAAAACCTGATTTCTAATAATCCTATCCATTATATTTCCAAATTCGTGGGTAATTACTTCCCCAGAAGCAATATACCATGAATATTGGTCCCCCTACTTTCTGTTGAGGCCACTGAATTTTGCAACAATTGGTTCTCAGATACACTTTTGGCACACACAAAACATCTTTAATATAGTTTCACGTTTATCCTTGCGGACAGTCGCATAGGAGTTGCAGGTTCCTTATTTCCTCCATGTGCAGTTCCCAAATCCAGCCCATGTTCTCTATAATATAACAAGGGCATATTCAGCCAGCCATATCTCTCTAACCATCTGCTATCACCACAGTGGTGTACCAAAAGTGGGGTGGGGATGCAGTCTGCTACGGGCGCAGCTTGAGGAAGGCCTTTGAAGGGGGCCCTCTACTCCAGCTTCATGCTGCGCCTAGCTGAATGTCTTTCCTTTAATTTTTAAAATACGGTTCTAGCTGCAGCCATTAGGGGCACAGGAAATCTGAGCAAAGGATCTCCATCATCATCATCACCATCATCGTACGACACTGCGTGTAAAATAGCCAGGGGATCCTAAGATTGTCTGGCAGCCAGAAGTTCTAACTCCTTAGTGTTAAGTACCACTAGGTGGGGAGCTAGACTTGTTTTTAAGGCAAGAGAAGTTTCAGAGGTTGTTTGCCATTGCCTGCCTCTGCATCATGACCCTGTATTCTTTGGAGGGCACCATTCCAAATACTAGCCAAGGCCGACCTGCTTAGCTTGCCAGATCTGATGGGATCAGGCTAGCCTGGGCTATCCAGGTCAGGACTGAGCATAGCAAAAAAACAAGAGAGAGAGAGAGAGAGAGAGAGAGAGAGAGAGAGAGAGAGAGAGAGAGAGAGAGAGAGTGAGTGGTGGGGTTTTTTTGCTATGCTTTTTTTTTTTAGCATAGCAAAAAACACTCTAGTATTAGCTAAACTTCCCTTGCTCCAAGACTGAAACAATCTCACTTAACGACAATTGAACCAGCACACTGATAGCTGCTACAGTAATTGACAGCGTGCAGATCATTTTTTCCAATAGTCTAGCCTTTCTCTTCCCTTTCTCTTCCATTCCTTGCACCCAGCAGCAGTTAGGGTGTTGCAGCAAGATAAAACAATGTTTTCCTCACTCCTTTCTGTCTCCCTTCACCTCATTTTTCCGTGTCCCTCCTCCCTTTATTTTCACATCTTGGTCTCAAGACCTTCTCATCCCTATCCTGCTTGGTGACAGAATGTATTTAAGCATAGTATAGTATCGAACCTTTGTTAATATTATGAACAGAAGGCACTAGGTTTGCTGGGCACTGTATATTGCACTCGTTCTGCTGGGCTTCCAACCCCCCTTTGCTTGGACTGTGATTCTGTGCTTGACATCAGTCCTGTTGAGCTGGCATTGCCACAAGGGCAGTGGGTTCTGCTGGGAACCCTGTGATTGCACTGATACTGCTGGGTATTCTGTACATTGCATTGGTTCTGCTGAGGTGCAAAAATGCCCCCCCCCTTCAGTTTCTACAATGTAGGATGGGGGCACCTTCTTTGGGGGTAGTGTGTTTCTAACATCCAGTCTGGTGAAGCCTGTGATCTCTATTTTGTGATGTATTGGCTAATGTTAGTAAATGCTAGTACAAAGGAAACGCCTAGCTCTCAAAAAATGCCTTGTAGATGTTTGGGATGGTCAGTTCTTGGGCTTCAAAATGGAGAATGGAAGCTCTCCCAAGTGCCTACTCAGAACATGGATGGTGTGATGGATTTTTTTTTTTTTGGCTGCCATAAAGTCACAGCTGACTTATGGTGATCCTGTAGGATTTCTAAGGCAAGAGATGTTTGGAGGTGGTTTGTCATTGCTTGACTCCATGTTGGCCCTGCTTAGCTTCTGAGAACTGACAATATCAGACTTTCCCAGGGCTATCCAAGCCAGGACTAGGCTGAGAGTAATGTGACTGGTCCAAGGTCACCTAGCAAGCTTAGAACATAAGAACATAAGAGATGCCAATGTTGGATCAGGTCAAAGGCCCATCCAGTCCAACACTCTGTATCACACAGTGGCCAGAAATACCAGTGCCATCAGGAGGTCCACCAGTGGGGCCAGGACATTAGAAGCCCTCCCACTGTTGACCCCCCCAAGCACCAAGATGACAGAGCATCACTTGCCCCAGAGCCCCTATCTATACCTTGTGGCTAATAGCCACTGATGGACCTCTGCTCCATATGCTTATCTAATTCCCTTTTGAAGCCGTCCATGCTTGTAGCCGCCACCACTTCCTGTGGCAGTGAATTCCAAGTGTTAATCACTCTTTGGGTGAAGAAGTACTTCCTTTTATCTGTTCTAACCTGACCGCTCAGCAATTTCATGGAGTGCCCACGAGTTCTTGTATTGTGAGAAAGGGAGAAAAGTACCTCTTTCTCTACCTGCTCTTTCCCATGCATAATCTTATAAACCTCAATCATGTCACCCCTCAGTCGTCGTTTCTCCAAGCTAAAGAGCCCTAAGCGCCTTAACCTTTCCTCATAGGGAAAGTGTTCCAACCCTTTTATCATTCTAGTTGCCCTTTTCTGCACTTTTTCCAAAGCTATAATCTCCTTTTTAAGGTGTGGTGACCAGAACTGCACACAGTATTCCAAATGAGGTCGCACCATTGATTCATATAGGGGCATTATGATATTGGCTGATCTGTTTACAATACCCTTCCTAATAATCCCCAGCATAGCATTGGCCTTCTTTATTGCAGTCACACACTGTCTCGACATTTTCAGTGAGTTATCCACTACAACTCCAAGATCTCTCTCTTGCTCAGTCTCTGCCAGTTCAGACCCCATCAATGTGTATTTATATTTAGGATTTTTGGCTCCAATGTGCATCACCTTGCACTTGGCCACATTGAACCCCATTTGCCATGTTGACGCCCACTCGCCCATCCTTGACAGATCCCCTTGGAGTGCCTCACAATCCTCACTGGTTTTCACCACCCTGAACAACTTTGTATCATCCGCAAATTTAGCCACTTCACTGCTTACTCCCATCTCCAAATCATTAATGAACAAGTTAAAAAGCAGTGGACCAAGTACTGATCCCTGCGGTACCCCACTGCTTACCACCCTCCACTGAGAAAATTGCCCACCTACACTCACTCTCTGTTTTCTATGAACTAGCCAGTTTTTGATCCATAAAAGGACTTGTCCTTCTATCCCATGATTTTTGAGCTTACTTAGGAGCCTTTGATGAGGAACTTTATCAAAAGCTTTCTGGAAGTCAAGGTAAATAATATCTATTGGATCCCCCTTGTCCACATGTTTGTTCACCCCCTCAAAGAACACTAACAGGTTAGTGAGACAAGATCTTCCCTTACAGAAACCGTGCTGAGTCTGCCTCAATAGGTTTTGTTCATCTATGTGCCTACTAATTCTTTCCTTAATAATGGTTTCCACCAATTTACCCGGTATCGACGTCAGACTGACTGGCCTGTAATTTCCCGGATCTCCTCTGGAACCCTTTTTAAAGATGGGAGTGACATTAGCTACCTTCCAATCCTCAGGAATGGAGGCAGATTTTAAGGAAAGATTACATATCTTTGTCAGGAGATCTACAAGTTCACATTTGAGTTCTTTCAGAACTCTCGGATGTATGCCATCTGGGCCTGGTGATTTTTCAGTTTTTAAGTTGTCTATCAGTTTTAGGACCTCCTCTCTCGTCACCTCAATCTGACTCAGGTCTTCCAACACCCCTCCTGAAATCAGTGGTTCTGGAGTGGGCAAGCACTTCTCATCTTCCACAGTGAAGACGGAGGCAAAAAATGCATTTAGCTTCTCAGCCATTTCCCTATCATCCTTCAATACTCCTTTTACCCCTTGGTCGTCCAAGGGCCCCACTGCCTCCCTGGCTGGTTTCCTGTTTCTAATGTATTTGAAGAAAGTTTTATTGTTGGTTTTTACGTTTTTTGCTATATGCTCCTCATATTCCCTTTTTGCCTGCCTGACCTCAGACTTGCATTTTATTTGCCATAGCCTGTGTTCCGTTTTATCAGCCTCACTGTGACTAGCTTTCCACTGCTTAAAGGAATTCTTTTTACTTTTTACAGCCTCCATTACTCTGTTTGTTAACCATGCAGGCTTTTTCCTATACCTTTTTGTGCCTTTCCTAACCTGCGGAATATATATTTTTTGAGCTTCTAGGATCGTAGTTTTAAATAGATCCCAAGCTTCCCCAATTGTTTTGACCCTTTCTACTTTTCCTTTCAGTTTCCTCCCCACGTGTCCCCTCATATCAGAGAAATTACCCCTTTTAAAGTTAAAAATGGTTGTGTGAGTCTTTTTGGCCAATTCTCTATTTGTACAAATGATGAACTCAACAACATTATGATCACTGTTTCCAAGTGGTGCAATCACTTTTACATCTCTCACCAGGTCTTGAGTGTTACTTAGGACTAAATCAAGGATCGCCTCTCCCCTGGTAGGTTCTGTGACCATCTGCTCCATAGCACAGTCATTTAGAGTGTCTAGAAACTCAATCTCTTTTTCCCGGCTAGAACACATATTGACCCAATCAATGTGTGGGTAGTTAAAATCACCTATTATTACACAGTGTTTTTGTCTAGTTGCTATCTTTAAGGCATTCATCATTTTATAATCCTCCTCTATCTTTTGATCTGGTGGGCGATAACAAACTCCCAGTGTTAAGTTTCCTTTTGGCCCCCCTATT
Organism: Gekko japonicus; assembly: GCF_001447785.1. Lineage (NCBI taxonomy): Eukaryota > Metazoa > Chordata > Lepidosauria > Squamata > Gekkonidae > Gekko > Gekko japonicus. The sequence continues at coordinate 904,750 of NW_015170903.1, read as the reverse complement.
TCAACCCATAGAACTTCCAGAAGTGAATCCAATTCTCTTAGCCTCTCAATCTTTATGGACTTTATACCCTCTCTGACATACAGAGCCATTCCACCTCCAACCCTTCCCCCCCTATCCTTCCGATATAATGTATAACTGGGAATCACCGTATCCCACTGATTTTCCTCATCCCACCAAGTTTCTGAAATACCCACAATGTCTATTTTTCCCTCCAACACCAAGCACTCCAACTCCCCGATTTTACCTTGGACACTTCTAGCATTTGTATAGAAACAGCTGTAATTTCCCATACAAGTTAAGCCTACAACCTTCCTCTTGCTATCTCAAAACCTTGTCAGGCCATCCATGTCACTAGCCATGGCCTCAGTGGACAATTTCATTCCACCGCCCTGTAGAAAAGCAACAGGTACCCCCTCATCTCTCTGAGATGAGTCAACCCGAACCAGAGACTTTACATCTCCTGTCAGCTTTCCCCCAATATTCAGTTTAAAAACTGCTCTGCCACCTTTTTGATTTTAAGCGCCAGCATCCTGGTTCCTTCTCGGGACAAGTGGAGACCGTCTTGCCTGTACAGCTCCCTCTTGTTCCAAAAAGTATCCCAGTGCCTAACAAACTTGAAACCTTCCCCCCTACACCATCATCTCATCCACGCATTGAGACTCCTGATCTGTGCCTGTCTCTCTTCTGACGTGGATAGCCCCAACCTAACCTGATCTCAATGGATCTCAGAAGCTAAGCAGGGCTGACGTGGAGAGAGAGAGAGAAAGAGAGGAGGTGATGTTAAAAATTATCCACCCCAGGTGCCAAATAGGTTAGGTACACCACTGTATCACCATGAACACAAAGTGACTAGACCCTTCCTAATCAAGAAGAATGGAATGTTATTTCTTCTGTCCTATTTGCCTTCCTCCTTGAAACTAGCCATCTAAGTCCTTTTATCCATTTAACTTCTCTTAGCTTCCCCACTCCCCATTAAATACTGACGTATTTCTGCCTGCTGGCTCTTCCCCACTAGCAACCTGGTTAGGAACTCCCACCTTTATACCCTAAATTCCAATCCCGTCTATCCTGCCACACCTTCTGGTCCCAATTTGGGCAAGTTCTCACCTATCTCCTCTCTCTGGGTTGGTTTTCTTTAGACTAGCCAAGTGTTCCTCCCACTTGGAATAAAAAGTTACTTTAATGGGTATTCAGCTAATGGAGTTCCTGGCCGCCCGGTGACAGCCGGTGAGGTCCGGGGGCTTTTTGCCGCCCCGGAGGAGCCGGGGCAGCAACAGTTGCATGACGCACGGCGTCATGACTAGGACAGGGTGGGCGGAGCCAGCTTGGCAAACTGCCGGGGCTCCGCTCCTGCCCTTTTAGTTGGAGGCTTGTGCTCGGTAGCATTAGCAGCTCCGAGCACGTTGGGGGTGAGGCTTAGGCCAAAACGACCCTGAGAGGCAGAGGGAGGCGGCAGCTTCCTGATTTGTGAGCCCGGCAGCGGTGCTTTTGCGGCCATTAGAAAACCCCAGTCGTGGGGAATTGCGCTCCCGTTTAGGGGCCTGTGCTAGCATGGAAGCCTGGCCAGTCAGTGGCAGCAAAGGAGCTGAGGGGCCCAGCGGCGGTGTTCATTGCGGCGGTCAGATCACACAGGGCTGTCGGCGCGGCTCTGCGCAGCCCAGGAGTTTTGGTCAGCAGCAAGGAGATCGCAGCAGCTGGGCGATCCCTTTATGTGTGTTGCGGCTGCGGCACCAGTTTGCTGTGTCCCTCTTAGTGGGGGGACAGCCGGCCTGGTTGTAAAAAAAAGAAACACAAACAAACAAACAAAAACGGCATTTTACTTGTGGCCCGGGTAGGGATTTTGAGGGCTGAATTTAGCAGTTGGTGAGGCTGCTGGGTCTGGGGTTTTTCCCTTTCCCCCCTCAGTTGTCCCTGCCCCCCCTCCTTAGGGAACAGGGGGTCATCAGGAACTGCCTTCGGATTTTCAGGTCCAGGGAATTTTCAGGGTGGGGAATGGTGATCACCTCCTCTGGGAACCTCGTAGGGTATGCTCCTCTCTGCAAGTTGTCAGGCTTCAGGGGTAGGCGCTCCTAGATGGTGACCAGTTTGCTGGGCTGCCGGTCGCGAGCCAGATCGATGGCTTAAGACCAGAGCTGGGTGACCCGCCCGAGAAAAGGGCAATGAGGTTGGTCAAGGGAATGACACCTGCCTTGCCTGTTCCGTGCTCGCTTAGATGGTCCCTTGCCACAATGTTATGTTTAAATAGTTAATAAACTGGCCCTTGTTTACTTCCAAACTGTTGTCTGTCTCGTTTTTCCGACTGGGGGAGCAATGGAATCCAGACACACATTGGGACTGTTGTGATGAACTGCACAGAAAAACAGGTTTTAAAATGTTCCTATTTCAGAGAGACTGGGAGATCAAGAGTTAATCTGCCCTGGAATCGAAAGCTTGTGTGATCGGTTGCTCTTCACACTCTCTGATTGGCCAGTATCCACTGACAGCAAGTTTAACATCAGCTGTTTGGGAGGGAAAAGGGTCTTTCATCTTTGGGTCTTTCATCTGACAGAGGAAGTGGTAACTGGAGTCAGTGTTCTGACAGGGTTAGTCAGAAAGAGTATTCTACAGAGAGAAGAGAAGAGACTCCTTTGTCCTGACCAGAGGTCATTTCGGGGGGAACGCGGGGGAACACAGTTCCCCCGGGTGAGGTGCAGGGGGGCGAGGCACATGATGAAGCCCCGCCCCTTGCTTCCGGCGCCCTGCTTCCAGCCCTCATTCAGCCAGGAGTAGGCAGGAGAAGAGGGAGGGTAAGTTGCTTCCTCCCCGCCTCTCCCCACCCCTGCCTGCCTGGGGCCAGGGAGGACCTTGGCGGGGCTTCCTCGCACTCCCGCTGGCCTTGCAGGTCCACCGCCGGGCCCCTGATGTCAGGGGGTGTGGCATATGCTAATGAATTATGCTAATGAGTTCCCTAGCTCTTTTTCTACGAAATGACCCCTGGTCCTGACACTATTAGAACTACTCTGAGAGAGAATTGTAATTCTGAGTCAAGAAAGCTAACAACGACAACAAAAGACTGCTTTACACAGACCACAGATACTGGCAAGGGTGACTGGGTTTTTAGGCTGTAACTCCCAATCAAGCCAAACAGAAAAGGGTTATTTCTTCTCAGGGAAAAGAATAATAATTCCTGCCAGTAAAAAGGGGTTGTGCTCTGAGGAGGGGTTGTGCTCTGTGGTAAAGGGAATAAGCTTTAGATTCCTCAGGAGTTAGTGGAAAGCTACCATTTCCTGAAGGGAGAAACTAGATTTTCTAAGGGGAGAAATCTGGAAAATCTAAGAAAGAGCCATTCCCCAGGGAACTCTGTTAAGATCTTGTGTAATGGCTGAAATATACTAAGAAAAGTACCTCTCTCAGAAAAGAACTAGAAATCTCTGAAAAGAAGCTACAACAACAGTCTCATGTTTTAAATTTTCAGTTCAGTATGTATTATAAAGTTTTACCTCAGAATTTTTAAACCAAGACTTTGTCTTTCCGTCCGTCTGTCTATCTTCATCATCATCATTATCTAGCTAATTACCTGCCTGTTAAATAAAATCTTTATTCTGTTTTGAAAGTTTTTCTGCCTCAAGTGCCAATAGAAGAAGAAGAGGAAGAGGAAGAAGAAGAAGAGGAAGAAGAAGAAGAAGACCTGTATTTCCCTCAAGTCCCTGTGCCAAGTCAGAAGCGAAAATAAATATCTGGAACAGGGTGGGACAGTTTAGTCTTTTAAGACAAAGATGAAATACACACTACTTGGAGGCAACTCAGTCACTGAGGGGAACTAAAGTTTTGGTGGGAAAATCTGCCTGAGAGTTGGGAAGTGACAGGGGTCTGTTATAACTGTGCAAAATGAATGGGTTTTTTATTAGTTTCTGGGTGTGTTCAGACAGGCAGCTAATCCCACCATTATGCCGGCTCAAATTTGATCCTGATCTTTTAAATCCATCCTCGCAAGACCAGACATCCCCCAGGGGAATTGCCTTACAGTGCTCTGCTTCCACTGTGGATTGTCTAGATGGCGTCCACAAAAGGAGGCAAGCACGGTGGGGGTTTTTTAAAAAAAAGGTTTTGTGCATGCACATAGGCATGATATCATGGCCTTGTTTATCCACGCATGTGCAGAATCAAGATTTTTTTTAAATGGCGCCCGTTCGGGATGGTCTGACATCAGACCATCCCGAATGGGCACCATTTTTTAAATTGTGCGCTGGAACGATCAGATGGGGGCAAGTCCGCCATTGGCCCATCAGAACCAAAAACTCCAGATTTTAACTAGTACCTTTTTAGTACGGCTCTGAAGCGTGGCAAAACGGGATGCTCATGGAAGACGGGCATTTCACAGATGTTGATGTCTGGACATTACATTTAAATCCATGAGGCACTGTGCCTTGCACGGATCTAAAGAGCTGTCTGAACACACCCTGTATCTTGCTTTTTTGGGAGGGAAGGAACCATGGTATACCCCGATCTCGTTGGATCTCGGAAGCTAAGTGGAGTTGGTACTTGGAAGGGAGACCACCAAGGAAGATTCTGCAGAGTGAGACAATGGCAAACCACTTCTGCTTCTCACTTGCCTTGAAAGTTCCTTGCTGGGATCACCATAAGTCAACTGAGACTTGATGGCACACTCTTTTTCATACTGATTTCTCATTTTCTAGTCTAGTCTGTATCTCGGCTGGGGTAACAGATTTACTTGTTGACTAAGTGTGTCAAACTGGTAGTCATGTATATAGCAAGGGTTCCACTTTTATCCCTGTGTTCACATTCTGAGTTTTTCATGTGTAAGGGAAGTTCTTGCATAACAGGCTTGACAAGGAGATTGATTTGTGTAACACTATCCCCTCCATTTTTTTGTGTGGTTTAAGTAGTGGTCTTGATTGTAATATGTGCTTGGGACCTTCTTGTTTACCAGCCTCTCAGATCCACTGTCAAAACATTTCCGTGAAGACTACATGCTCTTGCACATTCATGGAATGATGATACCACTCCAATGGCAGAAAGTGAAGAGGACATAAAGAGCCCCTTGCTGAGGGTGAAAGGAGAGCGCAAAGGCTGGCTTGAAACTCAACATAAAAAAAACTAAGATCATGGTATCTGGCCCCATCACTACTTGGCAAATAGAAGGGGAAGTCATGGAAGCAGTGACAGAATTCATGTTCCTGGGATCCAAGATCACTGAAGGTGGTGACTGCAGCCACAAAATTAAAAGATGCCTGCTCCATGGGAGGAAAGCTATGGCAAACCTAGACAGCATAATAAAGAGACATCACCTTGACAACAAAGGTCCACATGGTCAAAGCAATGGTATTCCCAGTAGTCATGTACAGATGTGAGAGTTGGACCATAAGGAAGGCTAAGCCTCGAAGAATAGATGCTTTTGAATTATGGTGCTGGAGAAGACTCTTGAGAGTCCCTTGGACTGCAAGGAGATCAAATCAGTCAATCCTAAAGAAAATCAACCCCGACTGTTCCCTGGAAGGCCAGATACTGAAGCTGAAGCTCAAATACTTTGGCCACCAAATGAGAAAGGAGCATTCACTGGAGAAGACCCTGATGCTGGGAAGGATTGAAGGTCAAAGAAGACGGGGATGACAAAGGATGAGATGGTTAGACAGTGTTACCGATGCAACGAACATGAAACAGGAGGGCCTGGTGTGATGTGGTCCATGGAGTCAAAAAGAGTTGGACTCGACTGTGTGACTGAACAACGACAAAAAGTGGGAAAGGCAGCCCTGGGTCCTTCCTCCTCTTTTCCAGGATCCTTCTGTTAAGCTGCAGACACTGGGGGAGCATGAGGATATCTTGTCCTGCAAACCACAGCTCATCTCAGGTTAGCTCAGTTGCTGCCTTGCTGGTAGGGTTGCCAGTCCCCAGTTGGAGGCAGGGGAACCCCCAGTTTGAGGCCCCTCCCCCTGCTTCAGGCTATCCAAAATTGGGGGGAGGAGAAATAGCTGCTAAGTGCTCCATTATACCCTATGGAGACTGGTCCCCATAGGGTATAATGGAGAATCGATCTGTGGTTATCTGGGACTGGGGGGGCCTGTTTTTTGAGGTAGAGGCACCAAATTTTCAGCATAGCTGTTGGTGCCTCTTCTTGACCCCCCCCCCAAGTCTCAAAAAATGGACCAGGGAGTCCAATTCTATGAGCCCCAAAAGAAGGTGCCTGATCCGCTGTTGTTTCCAATGGAGGGAAAGCATTTAAAAGGAATATTGTCCCTCTAAATGTGACAGCAACTCACCCAGAACTCGCTTCAGAGTTCCCTCTCCTGGTCCCTTTGTCCCTTCTAGTGGAGGCTCCTGGTAAGTCCACTGGCTGTTTGCCAGCCTCACCCAGCAACCCTACTTGCTGGTCCCACTGTGTTCACCAGTATCTTGAAGGGCACCAGGTTTGCAACTGCCCTTGCCACAAGTCGCACCACCTGCAAAAGGCCCAGTTCAGTGGCAGTGCTTACCCTCTGTAGAACCTTCACTGCTGAGTGAGGGAGCAGATTAGCAGTAGTGAGTCAGCCAGGTAGTGCAACTTCCTCCCACCTTCCCCCAGCGACTAAGTGTGAGTATGGGCCTTCCATCGCTGGACTTATTGCTATAGATTCTGGTTAACCAAGTTGTTCACATAATAAAGTATGGGACAACACAGAGCTTACTGTGTTAATTGGTGGTAGTTGTGGTAATAGTAGTAATTTAAAAACACTCCAAAAGTACAGAAAAGTTGCTTGAGGTAAGAGGTACAAAGAGAGCAGAATTGGCAAACAGAGTGGGAGAGACAGCAATAGCTGAGAAATACCTAATCCCTTTATCTGAAAATGCTGAAAACTTCATAAGTAGAGAGGAGAGAAAAGTCCATAATGCAATATGTGGTAAATTTCAGAATAATCCTGACATGCTATCCATTGTCTGTGTGTCTCCAAGAAATATAGGCCATGCTTTAGTTAATGTGTGCTCTGCTGGAAACTTCTGGTCCCATTGTTGAGTTTAAGACAACATTGTTTGTAGAGTTTATCTGCTTAGGAATATCCTTCAGGGGATCTTGGCTGGCTGTTATATTGCCTCTGAGTGAGACATGCAAGCAAGCTCTTATTTTAATGTACTATTCTTTGTTAGCAAGTAGCAACCCTCCCCCAGTGTCTGAGATAGGAGCCTTCTATGCTCCTAACAGCTTACAGCTACTAAAGAAACTTTAGCTAATATTCTGAATCATCAGTGTAACAAAAGACCATCCAGCCCCCCCAACCCTAAACCACATTTCTCTTTGTTAAAATGGAAGGGGCAAAAAAACAAACACCCAACCCTAACAAAATTTAGCAACTGTGAGATAACAGAATATACCTCTCCTACTTAGGACCAATTCACATATCACAAATTCCACATGTTTCCCACATGGAGGACTCAATACCCAGGTACCTGTAGGTTGAATTTTGATCTGAAATGTGTACATGATGACAAAAAGCTTTAGACTTCTTCCCTATGCTGTTGTCTGGACCTTAAATGTCTCAAAGGAACCTCTACTTTCCCACTGGGGAAACTTCTGATGGCTCCCTGGGGTCATTTCAAAATGGGAAAATGGTGTGGGTAGGAGGCTGAAGACTTTTCTCTTTGTTCACCATGGACCCAATCTGAATTGATTGGAAATTGAGTTTCCCACAGGGGATCTCCTGGGGCACATCTGACCCAAAGTCTTCATGCCTGCTATGTGTATGCTATGTGTCAATCAGCACTTAGAAGTTAAAATCAAGAACTGGAAGGAAAGAAAAAAATGTTCCAAGCATTTGAAAAGGGGACAGAGTTAATTCATTTTTGTTTATAAAGCAAAGTAGCTCTACCCTTCCCTTTTGTATTCTATTTTCTAGTTATAACTATTGAGATTGGTCAATATTCTAAGTCATCACTGTAAAAAACAATAATGCCAGCAGTGGGATGCAAGTTACCCCCAAAAGTACTTAATCCCAAAATATCCAAATTGTTGTCTCCCCCCACACCTCCGCTGAACACATTCTGCCTTTATGATTTCACTAGCAGTAAAGCCCGTTGTGAAAGCAATACAACGAAATCTAGAAAGAGGCTCTGTGGCAGTGCTCTGGCTTTGGCAAACAGTGTCAATTTGCTGTGGTGACCTCAGCAGAGTATAATGACAGAGTCCACTGTTTTCTCCAGAGGAACTGATCTCTGCTACCTGAAGAGCAGTTGTAATTGTGAGTGATCTGTAGCCCTCACCTGGAGATTGGCAGCAATTGTTACCCAGGACAAAATGGCTGGTTTGGAGGGTGTAGTCTATGGCATTCTACCTGTCTGAGGTCCCACCCCTCCGCAAACCCCACCCTCTCCAGGCTCCACCCCTCAAATCCCCAGGAATTTGTCAGCATGTAGTTGGCAACCCCATCTCCTTCCCAGCTAACCATCAACCTACCATTATCTGCCCCTTTGACTTCAGCTGACTTCTGCCCTCCCTTCTGCAGAGCAGTTGTAATTCTGAGTGCTCTCCAGCCCTCACCTGGAGATTGGCAACAATGGTTCCCTATGAGGGACTGACTGGTTTGGAGGGTGGGGTCTATGGCATTGTACCTGTCTGAGGTCCCACCCCTCCTCAAACCTCACCCTCTTCAGGCTCCATCCCTCAAATCTCCAGGAATTTCCCATCTGGAGTTGGCAACCCTATCAGGACTGGCTCCAATGTGTTTTCTCCCAAAGGCTAAAGTAGGTGTTGCGGGGAGGGGGGTGAGTTTGAGGTGTGGAATGCAGTGAAGTCCAATCAGCTTCCATATGCAAAAGACCTTGAAGGTTCCATATGCAACTGACATTCCAACTGCCTTGCGGGGAGGGGGGTGAGTTTGAGGTGTGGAATGCAGTGAAGTCCAATCAGCTTCCATATGCAAAAGACCTTGAAGGTTCCATATGCAACTGACATTCCAACTGCCTTGCGGGGAGGGGGGTGAGTTTGAGGTGTGGAATGCAGTGAAGTCCAATCAGCTTCCATATGCAAAAGACCTTGAAGGTTCCATATGCAACTGACATTCCAACTGCCTTGCGGGGAGGGGGGTGAGTTTGAGGTGTGGAATGCAGTGAAGTCCAATCAGCTTCCATATGCAAAAGACCTTGAAGGTTCCATATGCAACTGACATTCCAACTGCCTTGCGGGGAGGGGGGTGAGTTTGAGGTGTGGAATGCAGTGAAGTCCAATCAGCTTCCATATGCAAAAGACCTTGAAGGTTCCATATGCAACTGACATTCCAACTGCCTTGCGGGGAGGGGGGTGAGTTTGAGGTGTGGAATGCAGTGAAGTCCAATCAGCTTCCATATGCAAAAGACCTTGAAGGTTCCATATGCAACTGACATTCCAACTGCCTTGCGGGGAGGGGGGTGAGTTTGAGGTGTGGAATGCAGTGAAGTCCAATCAGCTTCCATATGCAAAAGACCTTGAAGGTTCCATATGCAACTGACATTCCAACTGCCTTGCGGGGAGGGGGGTGAGTTTGAGGTGTGGAATGCAGTGAAGTCCAATCAGCTTCCATATGCAAAAGACCTTGAAGGTTCCATATGCAACTGACATTCCAACTGCCTTGCAGGGGGGGGGGAGTTTGAGGTGTGGAATGGAGTGAAGTCCAATCAGCTTCCATATGCAAAAGACCTTGAAAGGCTGGGCGGGACTGCACAAAGCAGCCAGTCAACCCAGCCAGTGTCTTCTGAGTGGCAGTTCTTCCGGCCAAACACTAAAGGCGGGCATTTTCGAATGTTGGTCCCCACTACTGCTTTATTATAAGGGAGAGATTCTTCAGCCAACTAAGTTCAAGATGAACCAGTGAGCAAGTATGTGAAATGCTTTTGTACGCACACACTGGAATGGATTTGGAAATAGCAGCTATGGCTTTCACAAGTTTGAAACAACCCTCAGAAGTGACTTTGGGGGAACCTGCAGGAGACTACAGTGGGAAAGGGAAGGTGGGGAAAATGTATTATGTGAGTAGAGTTTTACTTATGGTTCTTTAGCTTGAACTCACTATCTAAATTGTGCACGTGGACAGGGACCCATTCATTTAATTGTGTGCAGCTCCTAATATAGCTGTACACTATATGTACACACACACACATATACTGAGAGACAGCACAATACAAACTGAATATAAAATTATTATATTAAAGTTATCCTGATCCAAGAGAAATGGTACTAATTATGTAATGATGGCAGTTGGTAGCCTTTTGACAAGAACAGGATAAGAATATCTGTGAATCATGATTTGTGATGTTTAGATTTCCCTACACTCGGATTTTAATTCTTGGGTTATTCCTGGATTAATGGCTACTTCTGAAATCCAGATGGGTAATAGTGGCTGTCCACCATGCATTTAAGACTTGAAAGCTGCAACCCTTTCTACAAAAAGCGGTTAAAATTATCATGGGTGCTTTTGCAGACTTGATGCAAGAAAAACTTGAGGTTGGCTTTTAATTACTGTCTGGAAAAGTCTGCTAGTGAAGAACACATTGGGTTCCTTTCTGATAGGGGTAGGGCACTCATACAGTAAAACTGATCATGCTTTCCATTGACTTCCAACTGTCATCCAGGCATACTATAAAAAGTGCTTTTCACATTGGATACAGCCCTAACCTATGTTCTGTCATGAACCTGACAATACTATTCCAACTGTCAAGTCAGGATCATTGGACAGATAGATAAATATTCTCTTCAATTACCTGAAAATCACTATTTTCTCCTAGAATTATTTCAAATTTTGAACCATAGCATCCTTCAGATGTATTTAAGATGAAATGCTTTAAGCATGCCCAGTTCTTTTTTAAAAAAAAAAGTTTGTGCTTTGAATAGGTGACTATAGTGCCATGCTACAAATTGTTTTTGGAATGTATCTCTTTTAAGGGTGAACAGGTTTGCCATCTCACATAGGAGCAGGCGTCTTTTGGAGAAAGCAAAAGGCTGTTGGGTGCACAAAAGCAGTTGCATATATCTTCAGGCCTGCTGAAATTAAGTGGGGAGAATGGTTAGACCTATTCCTTTTTAGCAGATTTCAACTGGATTTTAACCAAGTATCTTACATATGTTTTAAGACTGTTTTTATTTCTTCAGGCTGGGGACAGTTATGAGTTATTCTCAGTGTAAAAGCCTACTTTTCAAATTATCTCCGATGACTTTCCCAAAAGATTTAGAGGGTTGTCTTTGGCTAGTCATTTCTACATAAGAAAGAACAGACAACAGATAATTAAAGCTAGTTTTCTTGATAAACAAGGGAGAGCACTCTTGAAAAGGCAAAGCTGGCACTGTGAAAAGCTGAATCATAAAATCATAAGGTTTCAAATCACTCCCCAGAGGTAAAATTACAAGAAATGCACACTGGGTAGCCTAAACAGTTTATTATTGGCCACTGCGTAGCAATTAAATATTACACTGTATTACACAGTGGGTTAAAGCCTCCATGAAGTGGGGGCTCCTCACACAAAGGTAGAACCAGCAGCATTGTAATGCACTCATTAATGGCTTAGATAAATATAAATAATTCATGAAGTCATATTCCTTGCAGAGGTAGGAAGCAGCAGATCATAAATTATTGCCTGAAACCACTTTTCTGCTGTGAAGCCTTTAATTTAAGGGAGCGGAGTATGAAATACCTCTTTCTAGATGCTACGTCCGATGAAATAATATGAGCATGGCTGTCTTCAAAATAAGTTTATTTCATGCAGCATTTTAATCCTGCACTTTTCAGATGACTGGATTTTTCCCCCAAAAAAGGAAGAATATGTCCTCAAAGAACAGCAATAATAATGTGAAAAGTAGTGGAGTTCCAGGCGTAGCATAGTGAAATCAGCTCTCATTTATTAATTGCATTGGAACGATAAAGGATAACTTAGCCGGTGTGAGGCCATCTTATATTGGTGCACACACTCACATCCAACACACCCCCAATTCCCATGATAGGTTCTATATACAGGGCCCCGGTAACGATAGGTTCTCTTCAGGTTCCTAGCGCTCTCATTGGCACTATTGTTCTAAACCAGAAGTTCTGTGAGTCCAGTAGACTGCATGGCTGGGCACACATAGTCGCAGTCATCTTAATACATAACATAATGTCTGAAAAGAAGTTCTGAGGCCTGCAAGTGAGAAATGCAGACAAGAGTTTCATGCAAGGAAGCTAATCTCAGGGTGCGTTCAGATGGCTCTTTAGATCCACGTGAAGCACGGGTGCCTCATAGATTTAAATGTAATGTCCAGACATCAACATCTGGGAAATGTCCATCTTCCGTGAGCATTCCATTTTGCTGTATCTTGGAGCCATACGAAAAAGATACTACTTTAAATCTGGAGTTTTCGGTTCTGACGGGCCACTTGTGGACTTTCTCCGTCTGATTGTTCCAGCATGCAATTAAAAATGGCACCCGTTCGGGATGGTCTGATGTCAGGTGCCATTTTTTAAAAAAAATATTGATTCTGCCCATGTGCGGATAAACAAGGCCGCAATGTCATGCCTATGTGCATGTGCAAAAATCTTTAAAAAAACCCCACCACGCATGCCTCCTTCAATGGACGTCATCTAGACAATCCACAGCGGAAGCAACGTGCGGTAAGGCGATTCCCCCGGGGGATGTCTGGTCGTAGGAGGATGGATTAAAAAGATCGGGATCAAATTTGAGCCGGCATAATGGTGGGATTAGCTGTCTGTCTGAATGCACCCTAAGCTATATGTCAAAGGCACACAAGCTACTGTCCACTTTGGCTGTCTAATGAAGTTTAGAACTTTTCTGTTGTAGTATATTTGGCAATTAATGAGAATTTCTCTTAAAGATGTAGTAAACAAAATCAGAAAGAAAATGTTGGCATGCTGCAATGAAAGTTCATCCTTGTCCATACCACACTAGACAACGTAAGATAATTCTGTAAAATAGAATTCCGAGGCACATGCGATATGAAAGCCTCAAGGGTTTTCTCTAAACTTTGAACTTCCATGAGCATGTTGATTTTGGAGGTTCATGGCCACTGTATCTCTGCTGGAAGACTGTGTGTTTTACTCCTGTTGGTTTTCTTTTAACATATACTGCAGAACTAGCAACAAACAATACAGCACACAGTCTAATATAGTCAGGAACAGCAAAACAACTGTGAGCTGAAATACCCGCAAGTATAAATGTACAAAAAGATACTTCAATAAAGTGAAAAGCAGCATATAATTAGCAATATCAATAACAAATATTACATATGGGAATGAAAAATCCACAGAATCCATGGAGGGAAACAGTCAAGTCCAGAGAAGATATCCAACACTTTTCCTAGGTCAGGTGCCATTTTTTCAGACTCCTGGTCCTTCCTCAGGAACAAAGAACTATAGAAGTACAAAATTGTAAAAGTATAAAATACAGCAATGCTTTATAACAATATAGCTTCAGCTCACAGTTTTGCTGTTCCTGGCTATATTAGACTGTGTGCTGTATTGTTTGTTGCTTGTTGTTACTATGGCCTGCTTTTATGTAAGTTCTTCTTGTGCTCAGCCAGTTTTTGATAAATTTGTAACTTAGTATTTTAGACTTTTGGAGTACCACATGTCCTACAATGGATAATATGGTAGCCAATGTCTGTAATTATAGAATGTAGAGAGTTACTACTCCAGTTTCATTAATTAGTCATGAATATAGAATACTTTAGTAATTCAGAAGAGTCTTTGGAACTCTTCTACTATTAGGATTTTACTATGAATGAATTTATTGGATTGGCACCTTTAAGATCTACTATTGCAGTGCCTTTAGGATAGCAGTGCAGCTGTTATTGACTTTTACATACACATTATACTTAGGAATTTGAGGCATATCAGGCCCTGGCTACATAAACAACCCTGTAGGGTGCACATTAAAATTTTGGAGACCTATCCCATATCAAGGTTGGAATGTTCCACCACACACATATATATTACTTAGGAAATTTGAGGCATTTGGTCCTGTTCACTTAGGAACAACCCTGTGAGGTGCATATTAACATTTAGGAGACCTGCCCCAAATTAGGGATGGAATGTTCCACCTGGAGTTGGCAACCCCTAGTACTTTAGTATTTTTACAATAAGAGGTTCTATAACTTTAAAACTAATCAGGATACTTTCAGCTGCAATCAATGTGGCTTCATAAAGCTGTCCCAGTAGGCCGGATACTTTGAGGCATGTTTGGTCCTGTTCACGTAGAAACAACCCTAGAGATGCATATTAAAACTTAGGAGACCTAGCCCATAAGTGAGTATATACTGGTGGCTTTGTGGTCCATATATTATGCTATGTATTTATATTCTTTATTCTAAGGAGTTACTCTCTTTTACAGAGAAGTTGAATAGCATCATCCTGTTTAGAAACTGGTATGAGACTTCCTATGTTGGTAAGATACATGAGACTCTGTGTAACAGTGATTATATATTGTTTTTAAGCATCATTGTTTAAAAGCTATATTGTTATAAAGCATTGCTGTATTTTATACTTTTACAATTTTGTACTTCTATAGTTCTTTGTTCCTGAGGAAGGACCAGGAGTCTGAAACACTATAAACTACCTAGGAAAAGTGTTAGATATCTTCTCTGGACTTGACTGTTTCCCTCCATGGATTCTGTGGATTTTTCATTCCCATATGTAATATTTGTTATTGATATTGCTAATTATATGCTGCTTTTCACTTTATTGAAGTCTCTTTTTGTACATTTATACTTGCGGGTATTTCAGCTCACAGTTGTTTTGCTGTTCCTGGCTATATACTGCACAACTTTCAAAAGTCTTGACAGCTCTTCCCACGATTGTATATGTTATGATATATAGCAACATTTTTGACAGGGCTAAATTCCTATTCACAAGAAAGGGAAGAGAAGGGGAAGACTTCTATTTCAAAGATGGTTACAGTTAATCTGCTGGTATAAGTGAAGAGAACATTTGCTTTTCCTCTCTAGCCAGCCTACCCACTGGCTGGGACTCTAACCCTGAGATTAAGGAACATCAAAGTATATCTAGTTCCGTGGGCGCTATATGATTGCCACTGTGGCAGTTGTAAAGGCAGGAGACCTTTTATAAACCTAGGCTTTTTTCAAGTCCTAGAGGAGGATCAAATCAATTGGAAGATTATTAGACACTCCTACCATATGTATTCAATAAAACAGTGCTCACCACCTACCAGATCTAGGTAATCAGGGCAGTACTAGCCACTTGGTGCCAAGAGAAACTGTATGGTAGCTGGCAATACAGATTGCTTCATTGCAAAGGTGCAACCATTTCAATGGCATTTCATGAGATCATCCTGGGTGACATAAGTAGGCTTTGAGATAGAATTAAGCATTAAGTATGACTATAGTTAATTCATTTCAGTCCTATTAATATCCACTGAATGTGAACAAGAGGGACATACTGAATAACTATTTGTTGTTGGCACTACATATTGATGAGTACTTTTGTTTCCCACTGTATATAAACGTTAAGTTACAGTGATAAGGGGGGCGGAGCAACAGTGGAGCTGTGCAGTCGCATCCAACACTGCCTCTGTGCCGAGCTCCTACAAAAGTACTAAAAAAAACCCCAGACTACAATTTAAACATTATAGCCCTACCAAAACTATGGGGGAAACCAAGGGACCAAAAGAATCCCTCCAAACCGATGCCTAGAGCACTGCAAGAAAACCAAGACTCTTCCGACGGAGACTCTTCCCCCCCCCATTTGGAAATGAAGGAAGAAGAAGCCCGGGCAATTAAAAAGAAAAGAAAAGATTATTTAACTAAAAATCATTTACAGGAGATACTTACAGACTTAAAACAAGACTTAAAAGAAGAGATAAGAAACAGCATCACTCCTATTCTGAATAAATTGGATGAAGTTAACAAAAAGTTACTGAATACACAGGCGAAGGCAGAGACAGTGGTTACTGGTATGCAAAAGAACTCTAAAGAAATAGCTGAACTGAAAACTTTTGAAGGATGGGCGAAAAGTAAGCTAATGCTGTTAGAAATTAAATAATGGGAAACTAAAGTAAAATTTCGTGGAATTTCCCTGAACTTTGATTTAAACAAGGACCTTACTGCCACTTTAAATGAGTGGCTAGAGGGAATTATACAGCTTCCAGGGCCAGTGGTAAACAATGCCTACTGTTTAAACCCTCCCTGAATGGATTCACCAGCATTGATACCGGATATATAGGCAGAACTCAAGGATACAAAGATTAAGCGGCACCTTTTGGAAATTGCTAGGAAGAATAGAGGTCTGAAGCTCGACATCTTGGTTCAGCTGTATCCAGATATTCCCTCTGAAATATTAAATGGCAGGAAAAATATGTGCCCAATTGCACAAAAGCTCGCAGAGAGGAACTATAGGTACTGTTGGCTTTTACTTGGCCATATATTGGTTACACACCGAGGATGCATATACACAGCTCATGATTTAACAACTGGTGAGGAGCTTCTGAAGGTGTTGGAATCGGACTCAGGCTAAGAAGCTAAGAATCGGTAACCAGAAGAAGAGGAAGGTACCATAAGACTGTAAAGAAATACATTGGAGGAGATTGTAGTCCCAGAGCTTTTTCTTTTCCCCTTTATCTTTTCCCCTAGAAAAGTAGCCGGGAATATAAAGTGCAGAGGAGCACATGAAAAGGGCTAATGGGGCACCCCCACCCACCTCCCCAGTGGGCAAGACCCACACTATGAGTCTTCTTCGGAACTGCACCAGAATCCCAGTGGGAGAGAACGCTGATTAGAAGAGCACCAGTTGAAGAAGAAGAACACAATGATAGGAAAAGATACTAAGATAGCAGAGTAATGAAATGGTGCAATTTTTTTCTATTTTTTTCATTTTATCTAATAAATTTGGAAACAAAATATGTACAGAATATATAGTTTTAAGCATAAGGAGATCTAAAAAAACATTACTCAAATAGTTATAAGGAAAATAATGGGAAATAGGATTCATAAAGCATTAGTGCTGGAGTAATTTTGAAAGGCAGAAATATTTATTCAGGCACACCAATGTCTATCAGACTCAATTAATGAATATTATATACAAATGAGGTAGAAGCAGAATTGAGTTGGCAAGTTGTAGTAAACCATTATTAAAGAATGTTAAATTTATTTCTTTTTGTTGTAAAAAAAAGCTTGTAATTAATTTGAAAGATTTGAAATTAATAAAAAAATATGTTTAAAAAAAGGTTACAGTGATAAAATTACACACCCAAACAGGCTGTCTTTTCAGCTGTGGTACAAGATAACTACCCCTAAACATCCATCAAGCAACATGTGCAAATAGCACTGTGGACTGCTACCTGCATCTCTGACTATCTGGGTCATCATTCCCCCCGCCCTTTAATTAAGTAAGAAAATCAGTTTTCTGGGCATGCAGCTCTGAGTTACAATAGGTTTTATCGTTCTAGCCACACTTGCTTTCTTTAGCCATTTCTTTCCCTCAAGGTTGGTTCTTTGATTCTTCCTCAATTCTCTTTAATAAACTTATACTTGTACTCTGCAGACACCTCTGTGGCCCATCCCTCGGGACACCCAACAACTCACTGACTTGCATTGGCCTTCGATTTGTACTCAGACTATGTTGCACTGTATAGAATCCAGCCCAATATTTCCTCTAATTTTTTTAAAGCCATAATTTTCAGTACTTTTTTTTCCATGCAGATTTTCAGCTTAAAGTGCTTAATGGGTAGTTTTTCCTGATCGTTAGCTTTTATGAGAAAATAAATGCTGTATCATGAAAGACAAGCATGGAGAAGCCTTTCAGAGGTCAAAGAACCCTTGGAAATTTTCCTGGAATTGCTGCATGTTGAACTGCAGCATTCAATGTTTCTTTAGGGAAGAAGGCCTTGGCCATTGCATGCCATGTAAGAACTGAGGCTGACCATTGTCATATAGGCATACCAATCTCTGATTTGTTTCAAAATATCCAACAGTTGGAAATTAGAGAATTCTGTTCCTGGAGCACACAAACCATGCCTCTTCAAATCAACCATTATGCTTCGTAACCGCTACTTCACAACTGAAATAACTTTTGTTTGGTAAGCTCTCTCAGTTTTGTGTAATACACTGTGCATCTGTTCTACTATCCATCTTGTTAAGATGTGTGTCAAAATACAACACCTTTATTGGCATAAAAAGATGTGTGTCGAGAACAATGATAGCAACTGTTATTCAAGCACACTGAATAATAAATTCAATATTTCATTCATAAATCAAAGACTTCTAAGTCTTTAGATCACCAGTGTAACTATCTTTTTCTTGCATTAAAGATAAGTATAATTTCTAATAACATGAACTATGATCAGTGGTTATTTCGAGTAGACAGTAATTTATCTTTTTATATTGTATTACAGGTAACATTTTCTGGTTGATTGACAGTTGCTTTCCTATAGGGAGCTCTAAATCCATCTTAAACAGTATTCCATTCAATTACAGCCCTACTGTTTAACAGCATGTGCCACATAGTTCAAAATAATCTTTTCCCATATTCAGGTAGCAAGTTTGCATAACAGTTGGCAATACATGAATTTATATATATTTCTGGCATATTGTTACATACCATTTTTGTAACCTGTCAGAACATTAGATAACCAAGAGTATATAATATAGTTGCTGTTGTGTTTTTAATAATGAGATGGGAGAAGAATTTAGAAGTACTCTATACAAACTCTGAGATTTAGATCAGTGTGTTCAAATTGGGGCACAAGAAACCCCAAGTGTCCATGATGTTACTCCAGGAGATTCACAAGTCCTTTGTAAGGACCAAGGAAGAGCCCCTTTTCATTCACACAGCTACTGTTAAGGTGGAACTTCCTCAGTTTTTGTTAGGAATATGGGCAGATGTTCTCTGTTTCAGGAACAGCAAATTAAATCAGCTTACCCATTTTCCAGAGGATGGGAGTTTGTAGAGCTGCTGCTGCTTCATAGTTTCCATCACATCACATCACTGGCCAGAAAATGCACTGAATAAATCAGCCCAATATCATCAGATCTTGGAAGCTAAGCAGGATCAGCCCTGGTCAGTATTTCGATGGGAGACCACCAAGGAATACCAGGTTCAGTATGCAGAGGCAGGTAATGGAAAACCACCTGAATATATCTTGCCTTGAAACCATATGTCGGCTTGGACTTGCCAGCAAGCAAGCAAGCAAACAAACAAGGAAACTAAGGAATTCTAATCAGATGAGTGGCAGTGAGGAAGTACAATCTATATACTAATACTGAACTGGCCCCGTGCGTGCGGATATCTAAATCCGCGCTCCGGGGCCACCTGGGGGGCAGGGAGAGGTTTGTGCACACGTGGGGCGGTCCCCCAAAAACTAACAGAGCATTTCCTGTGCATGCGCAGGAAACGCTCTGCCGCCAGTGTCGCCGCCGCCGCCGCCTCGGAGTCGGCCGGGCCGAGGGTGGGTGAGGGGGGGAACAGCCGGCCTCACCGCCGGCCTCGCTTGGGAGGGGGGAAGCAGCCGGCCTCACCGCTCGGGCTCACTGCCGCCGCCTCGGAGCCAGCCAGCCATCTGGGGCGAGGGCGGGTGCGGGCGGCCACGAGTCCCGGGCAGCTGCAAGCCGCTGGCCCTCGCTTGGGGGGGAGGAGCGGGGGGGAGGACACAGAGGAACCGGCAGGATGGAGGGCGGGAGAGCTTACCTGCTCCTGCTGGTTCCTCCTCCGTCAGCTCAGTTTGAAGCTCCCCCCCCCCCGCAAGTTTCGCGGGTCTTCTTTCTTGTCTGGTATAATCACCAGTGACTTCATGTATAAAACTGAACTAATATTCACTCTGCTTTTCAATGCAAAAGAATTCTCCATAGAAACAGAGACTCATGAATCTTCATCAATAGAAAATAGTAGCCAGTGGTGGTTTTCAATGGAATATTAATACCTCATGTTTTTTGTGTTGCCAGTATTTTGCGTCTATCTATGAACAGCCCTGACATTTTTTCAAGGCTCCCTCCAGCTCCTGTTCTGCTAATAGCTGACTAGAATTCATTAACCAACTTGGATGCCCTTGCTGTCTACAGTGGGAGAGTCCCTTCCAATCAAGGAGTAAGACTAGTCGGAACTTGGGCTAAGGTCTTTCAGGGTGTGGCCCTATAGATTTACTTTTCAAAGCCCAACCTTGTAGACCAGGCATGTCCAACTTCGAACAGGTAGTGATCTATTTTTTCCAGCCAAAAGTGCCAGTGATCTACCACCATGAAAATAAAGTTTCAAATTAGTTTCAAATTAGATTTTAACCCACTAAAGTTGGGTTCCACCGTGGGGCCCCCCCCCATTTATAATGCACCTTCTGTTATTTACTGGTAAGCAAAATAAGCAAAAACAGAACAGAGAGAGGAAGATCCAGAAAGAACTGCAAACATTTTTTACCACCAAACAATCATCAAACAAACCCAAACATCTGTCCAGCAAACCAGGAGACCAAGTGGGGCTGGTAATCTACCTCTGACCCCTCCACGATCTACTGGTAGATCGCGATCTACCTGTTGGACATACCTGTTGTAGACCATGTACCAACAAAACATTTTATTTAGACTTATTTTTATGAAGCAGCTATATGTAGTTCTCTGTATTTTTCTTGGAGTCACTAAAAGATGATGCACAATTTGAAGGGGGCTTGTCTGGCATATGTCAGCACTGGTGAGAAAGGAAAAGAGAGCTTGGGGTCCTCAAAAGTGTTAACAATTTTTTGAGCAAAATGTTGTTAAAGATTGAGAAATGTTGTTTTAATGAGCCAGTTCCATATTATGTCCAAAAGATTAGGTTTATTAGTATATGCAGTCTCTCCCAGTAATGGTCAGATGTGCATACAAAAGAGGCAAATCAAGCAAAGTTAGGGTTGCCAGCCCCCAGGTAGGAGGAGAGGATCCTCTGATTTTGCAGGCTCCTGCCTTCCACCTACCACATCGCTGGCAGGGGGAGCCCTGCCCCCAACAGCCCCGCCCCAGCACAATAGAGTTTTGCCAAAAATGCCAGAGTGTCACCACATGATGTCCCCAACATGATGACATCACTTCTGGGTGATGTCATCACATCGGGGACGTTGCGAGTGGTGACATCAGCCCACCTCCCCACTCCCAGAAATCTCCCTCCCACCCACCCCTGTTGGCGAGAGACTAGGAACTGGCAACCATAAGCAAAGTGCAATCTTTATCTTCTATCAATATTTATTGGGCCTTAAGTCATCAACTGAGAAGATACAAAGTATTCTGTAGGCATGTAAGAATCAGCCTCCAAATGCATGATCACAAGTGTCTGTGTGAAAGGCTAGATAATGTAAGAGGTGCCAGCATCCTATGTCACACAATGGGTAACTGGCTGCCTTGGATGGCCAACAAAGGCATAAAGGTCAAGGCCTTCCCCTGGCATTGACTCTTTGCACTGGTTTTCAGAAGTTTATTGCCTCTAGACAAGGAAGATCCAATCAGCTAGGGTTGCCAGCTCCAGGCTGGGAAGTTCCTGGAGACTGGGGGTTGGAACTTGGGGAGGGTGGGGTTAGGGGAGGTAAGGGACCTCAATGGGGTGCAATGCCAGTGTACAAAAAAGCCCTTTCCCCAGTGTTACTGATCTCTGTAGTCTGGAGATCCATTGTAATTCTGGGAGATCTCTAGTACCCCACTGGAGACTGGCAACCATACATTTAGCTCATGTGTAAAAGAGGTGGAATGAAATAAGGAATACCACACATAAGCAAGATGGAACGAACACCCTGAGAATGCAGTGTACCAAGCACAGTGTTGTAAAAGACGTAAAAGGAAACAAAGCACTCAATCCATGTCCAAACAGAAAACAGAAAACTTAAAACAGTGGTAGGAGGATATAATTTTCTGAATGCAAGTAACAGTCTCCAAAAGAGGGACATGCTTCTAACCAAGAAAGAAAACAACCTTATAGGTTAATTCATTCACTTATTTAAATTTCTTTCCCACATCATTCCTACAGATCGAAGTACATTGCGTAACTTAACTATGTCCTCCAAAATACAGCCCAGAAAAGAGATTTTGGAAGATAATCCAACAAAACCCTAGTCATGTCATCAGCATCCAGGTGCTTTACAACTGCAGAACAGCCAGTAAGAATTGTTCTGTTTGCTCTCAGTTCTTGATACATAGACCTTTCCTATGTAACAGCTGCATAGTCAGTGAGTCAGTCAGACTGATACCCTTTATAAGATCGTGTTTCTTTTCAAGCCAACTATTTTCCCCGTATGAAACCCATCATAGGCCCCAGGAGCGCATGCTAGGGCCTCACAATTTATATATATTCAAATACTGCAAAACTCCACTACACACACATTTTATTAGCACAAAATTATGTTTGTTCAGCTTCAGAATAGTAATGATTATTTTAAATTTATAGTTCATGCTTCACATATACCAACTCAGTAAAGACATTAACCTGTATAAAATAATAGCAAGCAACTACTGGTACACAGAGTTAATATCAAACACTGGAGTATTGTTTGTGCTATTACCACAGGTGAGATTAATGAATACAGACCAAATAGGCATACAACTTACCCATAGGCGTTCCGACACCATAACCTTTTGAGTCTATCAGGCCGCCAATCTGAGTCAGGTTGCAGTTCCGCTGTGTGACAAACTCAATGGTAGTTGACTCCATTAGGAAAGAATAATCAGAGGTGAGGACACGCTGGATACCTTCTTCATTACTTTTGACAAGCACTGACTGCCTTCTGCTATTCATAAAGGCCCACATTTTTTCATACGTGGCGATTTTTGATTTCTGAAACAGAAATTGCAATGTCAATAAGGACAATTGGTATGGTTAAACCATGACAAAGCATTCCATTTTAAAAAATAATTACTTTGAGACACATTTCACCATAGAATGAGAGTGCAACCTTTTATTGGAGCAGGTAGAACACATCTGCATTATCAGTTTATATTTAATAAAACTGGTTCAGCTCGCCTGTCTTGTCTACCATGGCTCCAAACAAAGCTCCCTCCATAGCTGAAGCTCATTTGTTATAGATCTATCACAGGGCTATGTATCTCAGATTCCTTGAGGGAAAGTCAATGGAAACTAAGACTTAGACATATTTATTTATTTATATTTTATTTATTTATTTATTTATTTATTACATTTATACCCCACCCTACCCCGTGAGCGGGCTCAGAGAGGCTTACATAACTGGTCTATAGATGACCGTACAGTCACATAAAAACAATTTAAAATTCAATACAATAAAATAAAACAAGTCCTCATAAAGTGCTAGTGCTAATACATTGAATGCATAAGATGGCGTGCTGAAATTACCATACAACCAGACAGTTTTGCTCAATGATCTTCCGGAGCACAGTGGTAGCGGCCAGATGTTAGTACTACGGGCCGGCTCGTTGGTGGTTGGGGGTGGCGGCTCCTAGTTGAAAGCCTGGTGGAAGAACTCTGTCTTGCAGGCCCTGCGGAACTGCATAAGATCCTGCAGGGCCCTGATCTCCTCCGGGAGCTCATTCCACCAGTATGGAGCCGCCACCGAAAAGGCCATGGCCCTAGAAGTGGCAAATAGTGCAAACATTGTTCTAATTATTAATGTAGTTGACACAAGCTTTTCTATTTCAGCTTCATTATCAGGTTTAAGGAGCTAGAACAAATATCGGTAGTTGTTTAATGGCTAGATCTCTAGCCCTACAACATGGTGTAAGAGGAAATGCTGAGACTCAAACAATGTTAATTCAGTTGCAAACATATACTCCTCAGTGCATATACAACATATAGAACTGCTTCATACTGGTTTCTCTAGTTAAGTTCCATCTATTCAAATCAGTAGCAACTCTCTGGGGTTTAGGCAAAATCTTTCCCAGCTCTGGCTATCTGAGATTTTTAACCTAATATGTTGGTGATTGCAATTGTTGCTGGTAAATTTTTAAAGAAGTGTAGTAGTCTAGTCAAAACCACTGGAATATAATGAAAATATCTGACAGCACTGTAATTTGTTATAGATCTTTCACAGGGCTATGTATCTCAGATTCCTTGAGGGAAAGTCAATGGAAACTAAGACATATTTATTTATTTATATTTTATTTATTTATTTATTTATTTATTACATTTATACCCCACCCTACCCCGTGAGCGGGCTCAGAGCGGCTTACATAACTGGTCTATCTATAACAAAATAAGGTGATAAAGCCGCCCTGAGCCCGCATTGCGGTGAGGGCGGGGTATAAATTGAATTAAATAAATAAATAAAATTTCAGTCATTGCTTGTTATTAATTCAAGGACAAAATTTCCTTCAAAAGCCAGATTGGTGTAGTGGTTAGGAGTGTGGATTCTAATCTGTGACAACTGGGTTTGATTCCCCACTCCTCCACATGCAGCTGCTGGTGTAACCTTGGGTCAGTCACAGTTCTCTCAGAGCTGTCCTCTCAAGAGCAGTTCTCGAAAGAGCTCTCTCAGCCCCACCTACCTCACAGGATGTCTGTTGTGGGGAGGGGAGGGGAAAGGAGACAGTAAACCGCTCTGAGACTCTTTTGGGTAGTGAAGGGTGGGGTATAAATTCAATCTTTTCTTCTTCTTCTAATGGATAACATCCTCTGTTTGACGTTCTAAGCACATATTTGCGTTATCACTTTATATGGTTATTCTCTCTTACTCAAGAAGGCAAAAGGTAGTAATGCTCCAGGCAACTGGGCTTTCATAATTGGCTGGGGGTGGCCTGGGTTAAGAACAAGCCAGTTGTGACAGATCAGATGGAAGACTTCTTGCCTTCAGTCCATCCAGAGATATAAAAAGGGAAAGGTGAAGGCAGGCCAGTTAATAGGCAACTTCGTCAGGCTCTATTGAGCTGGTCTATTCACTGGGCACAAAACCCTCCATCTAAGATAACTGACATGTCTAAAGAACCAAATGAAAGGCTATCACATAGTAGAAACTACAATGTATAAAACATGTCCAAATGTAGTCAGTACTTCTATGAAACATGACTTCTAAAAAACATTATCCAAGCATATTGGTAATGATAAAAATAACTGCTATTTGCCAATGAGCTAATCAGATTATTTTCCTTCTAAATTAGTTGGTGGTAAATTCTTGTGGTTAACCTTAGTTAATAAGCAGATATATTGCATGACAGATAACAATATGCTACAGTTTTTCTTGCTTTAGATTCCAAAGAACCGAAATGTTATCTTTGGCAGCTCAGTGCTCTTATAGACCTTTAATGCCTGTGATGACTGTATACAGATTGTAGTGAAAAGTAATTCCTTTTACAATACTAGAATGCTGCAAAATGATGCCTAATTTTCATGGTTATTTTTGAAGTGCAGAAACCTGCACTTGAAGTCTTTCTGAGAGTTGGCAGACCTCAGGGCTGGTGTACAAGTAATCTTGTTTTTTTCTTGATTTTATAATTTATAAAAGGCCTAAAATCTCAAAATAATATAGGCCCTACATGCAGGATAAACCTACTCAAGGGCAAGAATGTTAAGAAGGAAAGAGAAGGAAGGGAAAGGGGGGAAAGGGACACCTGGGAAAAGGAAAGGTACAAGGATACATGTTACAGAATAAACTTGACTCTGACTACAGTGATAGAAGAAGAGAGCTGAAAGTCAGGTTTTAGGGCACTGTAAAGGAAAAGGGATACCAGCAGGGAATAGATAAAATAATCTTGGTAATCAATGTGTTGATCTCCCTACCACCACTCAGCTGGCCAGAATGCTGACATCACTACCTGTGCACCTGGAAGTGGCATCACTATATCATTGGGGGTTGCACATGGGATTCTCTAGTATTTGGGCAAAACTCTATTGCCTGGAACATTACTACCTTTTGCCTTCTTGAGTAAGAGAGAATAACCATATAAGGTGATAATGCAAATATGTGCTTAGAACATCAAACAGAGGATGTTATCCATTAGAAGAAGAAGAAAAGATTGAATTTATCACTCAAGAGCAGTTCTCGAAAGAGAATACTTGGGGAGTATTTTCTTGTGTGCTAATGTTAACATTAAATATAACTACATCTTTAGCTCTGGGAGAGGAATTGTATATATGATTGACATTATAGACTTTTCTAAAGTTGAGTTGACTGGCATCTGTAGCTTCTGCCTCCAAGGAGGCTTAGTGGTACATGTGGGATAAAAAGGGGAACATTTATTCTGAATAAGGATAACCTAGTATCCCTGCTGAGATACAATTCAAGCCTTATTTCAATTTGCCAGGGGATTCTGCAGATCTATCATTCAAACATTTCCACTACCCAATGGTAATAAAAAATAGAATCTTATAACCATCTGCAAGAATTCGCTGAGGTGATGCCAAACCACGATATACTATTTAATGCATGAGCATTTCAATGAGAAAATGGGGGAAAGAGAGCAGTATATAATGAAACGGGAACACACACAAACAAAGGCTTACTCTGTGAGTTTAGTTCCAGAAATAAATTATGCTTGCATACATTTTATATCAGTTTTACTATATAAGAACATACACGAGAGCTACATGTGCCATGGGAGTCAAAATGATTCTATCATGCATAAGAATAGTTTTTGTCCCCACTGAACAATCTGTATTACCACTGTAACTTGGAAGAGACAGTAGTCAACTGGAACTTTAGAGGACAACAGAAGAGAACAACAGAAGGGGCTCAGTGCTCCTATCTAAAAACAACAGCAACAACCAGGGTGCTTGGTCTGCATCCCACCATGCCAACATAAGAGTCATGTTTCTATCTGTTACTTGTGAAATTCTAGCCTTCATTTTTATAGAATGAAAACATTTCCCACTATGGCAGTCGCTATGTCATGCAAGCAGCTTTTCCAAGCATTTAATCAGCTGGGTCCCATCTCTAAAACCTTAACAACCCAATGCAAGACAGAACAGCAGACTTCAGACTGTAGCACTGCACTTCACATAACAGTTAAATAACAAAAATATTAACATCTTACTTTTATTATTGATGAAAATGTTTCTATCTAGCCTTTCCTTTTCGATAGTGTGCCGGTTGTATTTGTGCTATCGCAGTAACAGGAACTAAAACTATAGATCTTGCATTCTCTTTGGCTTCACAAAGAAGAAATGTAATATTCTTTCCACATCTCTATGTACTGAGCCAGAGACTGTGGTTGCTGAACATGCTGCCTACTATTGGAACCTATGATAGAAATAGTCATGCTCTGTACATGGAATCATTTTCACTGTCTCCCAGAAGGAGATAGCACTAAACTAAGAAAATAAGCATTCTACATCATGTGCATATGATGCAGGGGTCCCCAACCTTTTTGAGCATGCAGGCACTTTTGGAATTCTGACATCAGGTGGTGGGCACAACCATACAATGACTACCGGAGGAAGTGGAGCCAGCCACAAAATGTCAGGGAGTGAGGTTACACGTAATTCTAATAGTAACTCTTCAACTTTTCAGGCAGAAGCTCTGCTTGATAGGTCACCTTTTAAAATGAACATATTTTAAGATATTTTCTTGCTTACACTGCTTACTTTCAGTGATGTGGTGCAGTGGTGGCAGCTGTTGCCAAAACAATGTTTGTAAATATCTGCAAAGCCAATCAGATCTCCAATGGCCAATCAGAAGTCCTGCTGGGCAAAAGCCCCGCCCAGTCCTTCCCCAGGCATGTACCCACAGGGGTGCCCAGGGGTGCCCAGCACCCTCCGCAAACAAACAGGCACCCTCCAAAGAAGTCAGCAGCTCCCCAATGGTGGTGGCGGTGGCGAGAAGGACTTGCATATGAGAGTGAGAGAGGGAGCCAGCCTTCTCTCTCTCCCTTCCTCCCAGATAGCTCCTGTGGCTATCTACTTGCTCACTCCCCTCCCGCCTTCTCTCACACCATAACTGGTAAGTATGGGCCACGGCCAGTGCTTTCAGGGTCCAGTGGTGTGTACATGCATCTGCCTGCCTGTGTGGCTCGAGTGGCAATGGCTGAAGCATTATACCCAGCTGAGGTATCTCCCCTCCCCAAACCTCATCCTCCCCAGGAGGTACCTTGGTGGACCCCCCAACAAAATTTTTCTGAGTATGGGGCTGTCCTTCCCATTTTCGAAAAACACTTGGCAAGCACCAGGAAAAATGTTGGTGGGCACCATACTGAGGACCTCTGGGATATAGCATGTGTACATACATAAACAAAACTTCGGGAAAATGAATAAAAGAACCATACTGATCATTGCTACTGTCCACAAAAATGGGTGGACCAAAACTGTCACAATGGAAATATGCAGAAACAAAGGAGTGGAAAGGGGCATACTCATCTGTTACACATTGTAGCAACCCATCCCAGACCCGAAGTGTATAAAGTAGGCTTGTTCATGCATAAAGGTACCACAGTGATAGAAGAAGTAGCTGTGACAATGAAATAAGGAATGTGACATCCTAAAATGAATGCAGAGCTTCTGGTCATTATCATCTCAAGGCTGATATTGATGCAGGCTGATATTAAAATGTACATTGTATTTCTATCTTCCTTTCTGCAAGGGAAGCTGATGAATTGATTTAGAGGTTTCTTTGATGAAGTGTGTTATTTTATTTTCCCAGTATCTGACCTAGCAGGAAACAGTTTGTCCCACTAGAAATAATATCTGGAAGGGAATACTTCTGGTGGCATAATTTATTACGCTTATTTTTGCTACTGTAATGCAGGAGATAATGCAGCGCAGTAAAGTGAGATACTTATGACTTGTGACATTTCATGGTGAAGAAAGGAGACAATAATGACTCTGAAACACTGAAGCCCATCCTGGCTAGCATGACAATTAGAGGTTATGGCAAATCAAAGAGTTCCAATACCTGGTGTTTCAAGATGGCAAATATCACAATGACATGCTGAGGAGAAACTGTTTTATGGCTTACTCAGCTCTCATAAATTAAAGATCACAGCAAGATAACTAGGTGTCAGGGACTGTGAATGTAAACATAATGAAAGTACTGAGTTCTGCAATTGCTGTGTGCATTTTGGAAGTTTGTAAAGGCAACATCTTTAAAACAGCTCTGCTATTTGCTATCTACAGAAATGAAAGAGACTGACTACATCCACAGTTTAATGATCGAGAAGGCATTTGCAGCACTGAATGCTACAGGGTCCTACCTGATTACAGGAGAGAAAGACAAAAATCAGACTAAAGGAAAGGAATTGCACATGATTGACAAAATGGCTCAAATAGTACACAATAGAAAAAAATTAACAAAGCAATAATGTCTGTGATTCAAACCTTTACTCTAGCAATTTACTTATTTATTTTAGCATATTTTTATCCCAGTTCTCTCTCCAAGAGCAGAAGCTCTCCCCTGATATTTCTCCAACGGTGGAGCAAAGTGGCTTACAAAAACACTAATGTAATTTAAATACATTTTGACAAATGAAACGTAGCATAAGGTGAGAAGCAGAAAACTAAACATATATAAAACATCCTGGTATAGGCTGATTTCCACAGGGCTGGCCATCAGGCCACAGGCTGTGAGCCACAGGTTAAGGGCCAAGAGCCCTGGTCAAACCCAGGCTTTACGTACCTGCAAAAGAAACCCTTAACCTACCTAGCAACCACCTTCCTACAATTCCCCCTCCGGCTGAATGAGTTCCCAGCCACACTCAGGCTTTTTAAGTACTAGGGGCTGCAGCACCTTTGGGGGGCAGGAGGGGAGAGGGGGTGCTCATTCAGAGGCCCAGTCCCCTCTCTGCTCTCCCCTAATATATGAAAGAAAATTCTATACAGGTAAAGTGTTTCACAATTAAGTGTACAGGATTCAATTTCATGAATGCATTCCCCATGTATGCCAAACTAGCTGATCAGACAGTGAAATTCCCATGAAAGTGACATCGAATGTTCTGCAATGTTCTATAAAATGTTTTATAAAAATAGGAAATTATAAAAATATAATACAATCATGTAGACACAATCAGAATGGATACAAAATATAAATTCAATATGGACCAGAAAACAAGTTTTTCCAGAATAAAGCCACCAGGCACAGAATAAATATGCAAATGAGATATTTAAAAGTGCAATCACTTGCCCAGTGGTTCTAAAGTATAGACCTAAAAACAAAAAAATGAAAAAATGGAAATAAATACAACGATATCTAGAAAGAGGCTCTGGGGGAGTGCTCTGGCTTTGGGCAAACAGTGTCATTTTGCTGTGGTGACCTCAGCAGGGTATAATGACAGAGTCCACTGTTTTCTCCAGAGGAACTGATCTCTGCTCCCTGAAGAGCAGTTGTAATTTTGAGTGATCTGTAGCCCTCACCTGGAAATTGGCAACAATTGTTACCCAGGACGAAATGGCTGGTTTGGAGGGTGGAGTCTATGGCATTCTACCTGTCTGATGTCCCACCCCTCCGCAAACCCCACCCTCTCCAGGCTCCACCCGTCAAATCCCCAGGAATTCGCCAGCCTGGAGTTGGCAACCCCATCTCCTTCACAGCTAACCATCAACCTACCATTATCTGCCCCTTTGACTTCAGCTGACTTCCGCCCTCCCTTCTGCAGAGCAATTGTAATTTTGAGTGGTCTCCAGCCCTCACCTGGAGATTGGCAACAATGGTTCCCCATGAAGGACTGAGTGGTTTGGAGGGTGGAGTCTATGGCATTGTACCTGTCTGAGGTCCCACCCCTCCTCAAACCTCACCCTCTTCAGACTCCATCCCTCAAATCTCCAGGAATTTCCCATCGGGAGTTGGCAACCCTATCAGGATTGGCCCCAATATGTTTTCTCCCAAAGGCCAAAGTAGGTGACAGGACCAAGCTTAGTTGCCTACCAACAGGCACTGAGGGGAAAGTAGGGTTGCCAGCTCTAAGGAGGGAAATACCTGGAGTTTTGGGGGTGGATTCTGTAGAGGGCAGCATTGGGGG